>NW_026647518.1:0-25340 GCF_950295315.1 Erinaceus europaeus | reverse complement strand
ATATATCAAATGAGCAGAATGGGTAGGGAGGGGTAGGGAGATAGGGAGATCTTAAGTCATTTGTTAGACAAAGCAGAACATTGATATGTAGATAATAAAAGAGCAGGCCATTGCATCAAGGCATGCAGGGTGAAGCAGGGGAGCAGGATTAATGTTTTAAGGAATGCAGAGCCCCTGGAGGCAGAAAAATGCAGGGTTTCTGGAGACAGGGAGTGGCTTACAGGGAAGCAAAAATTGGGATCCTTATTTTCTCCCCAGCTCAACCTTAGCAAGAGGGAGTCTGACAGGGAGTTTCATTTCCTCAGTTCCCCATTTTTTCAATGGGAAAAGCCTCACCACACTCAATTTGGTTCTTACAGTATTCCCAGCAAATAAATAAATAAAATAAGAATAAAATAAAATAAAATAAAAGATGAGTGTGGAGGTATTGAGGGAGTATGGAGATAGATCTTCCTTTAAAGTGCATACACTTTGTCCTGCAAAAAGAACTGGGTTTGAGCCCCACCACCACTTGGGAACACCATGTATGGCACTAGGGGGCACTTCATGAGGAGAGGGCCCTGTGACATCTTTCTCCTCTGTTTCACTTTCTCCTCATTGTTATCTGGATTAATACAAAAAGCAGATCCACCAAAAGCAGTGGGACTACACAGGTGTTAAGCCCCAGCTGGTTGGGGGAGTAATGTTGAACTTCATTAGTCCTAGGATTTGCATTTGATCAACTTCTCACTATCTTTTGTATTTACCTTTTATCCCTGCTGCTGTGGTCTTGCTGCTGCTTCTGATTTGTAGGAGAATGTCATTCACTTGCTCCCTCAGAGGGTGTCTATTTTGCTGTGTTTAGCTGAAAACTGCTAAGTAGCTCCTTGTGTGATCCTCTGTGTGCCATAACTTAAAGGAATTTCTTGAAGTAACAATCATGACCACCTTCTTTGTTTAGTAAAACTGACTTAACTATAGTTGTGTATTTCTTGGGTTTTATCAATAGGTTCTGGGAGAGAACATTTTAAACTCATGGATTCAAGTAGCCATTTTGAAAAGAAACTTCCATGCCACTTCCTTTGTCTCTTTTCCAAAGAGATAAATGAATTTACCTATGCGAATTGTTCTTATGACATCTGAACATACCCCCAGCTTTTCCCTTGACTTACCAGACATTTCTGTTTTTATAATAGATGATTCAACAAGAGTTTCTCTTGGGGAAAACAAGGGCTACATCAATGCTAGTTATATTAAAATTGTGAATTGTGAAGAGGAGTACTTTTATATCGCTACCCAAGGACCACTGCTTGATACCGCAAATGATTTTTGGCAAATGGTTTTGGAAAACAATGCTGATGTTATTGTTATGATAACCAAGGAGAGGGAATCTGGAATTATCAAATGTCACCGATACTGGCCCATTTCTATGGCAACCCCCATGGAATTGAAAAACTATCATATCTCCTTGGAGAACTACCAGATACTTCAATATTTCATCATTCGAATACTTAAAGTTGTGAAGAAGTCCGTAAGTTAAATAATTCAGTGTCAAATTTATATATATTCCTTTATGTAAGCACATGTCAACAAAGAAATTAGGAGTAGTATAGGATAAAATCGGTAACATTTTTTTTTTAAATTTTGTTTTTAATCTTTATCTTATTGGATAGAGACAGCCAGAATTCATAAGCAATGGGGAGATAGAGGAGAGAGACAGAGACACCTGCAGCCCTGCTTCACCACTTGCAGAGCTTTCCCCCTGCAAGTGGGGACTGGGGGCTCAAACCTGGCTCCTTGAACATTGGAACATGTGTACTCAACCATGTGTGCCACACCACCTGGCCCCTGGAACATTCTTAAAATAAATTTATTTTTACGTCTCTCTAGAAACAAAGACACCACTGCTTTTGCTTCTCCTTAGCCAAACTCTGACTGAAGAGATGAGGAATGGAAAAGGGGCAGTGGTGTGGGGAAAGCAAATATTTGGAAGTTGTCAAGTCCTGGGATAGTTTGACTGCTTCTAAGAATATGATAGATAAGTATTTAATCCTTAAGGTATGCTAGTCATGTGACACTTTCTGTATTTCCTGACTGACTGTTGTATTTTGGGCCTTTCCATCTCAATGGAATTAATGTTGGCCACTGACATGAAACTCAGTGGCAATACTAAAATCTGTTTGAAGACAAGGCCAAGAAGAATAGTGAAAGTAAGTTACTGAGTGTTTCCTAGAGTTTAACTGTTAAAGTTAAAGACACAGAGAGGTTGGGAAGTATGAAAATTAGAGCACAGAGTGGAGACCACAGAGACTAATTATAATAATAGTTATTATTATTATTATTATTATTATTATTTTGCCTCCAGGGTTATCACTGGTGCTTGGTGCCTACACTGAATCCACTGCTCCTGGGGCCATTACTTCGATTTTTTTGGATAGGACAGAGAGAAATTGAATGAGGAGTGGAAGATAAAAAAAGAGAGAGAAAGGTAGACACCAGCAGACCTGCTTCACACTTGTGAAATGACCCCCCCACACACACAGGTGGGGAATCGGGGGCTTAAAATGACATCCTTGTGCTGGTGCACCACTGCCCAACCCCCAGAGACTAAGAATTATAATGATGCCTGACACAGACAGATTTCTCTTATGTGTGTACAGAATGTATTCTTTTATTTATTTTTAAAATATTTTTTTACTTTTATTTATTTTTTAAAAGAAGTATTTATTTGTTCCCTTTTGTTGCCCTTGTTGTTTTATTTTTGTAGTTATTGATGTTGTTGTTGTTGGATAGGACAGAGAGAAACGGAGAGAGGAGGGGAAGACAGAGAGGGGGAGAGAAAGACAGACACCTGCAGACCTGCTTCACTGCCTATGAAGCGACTCCCCTGCAGGTGGGGAGCCAGGGGCTTGAACCGGGATCCTTATGCTGGTCCTTGTACTTCTCACCACATGCGCTTAACCCGCTGCGCCTGGCTCCCCAGAATGTATTCTTATTTCTTGTACACCTGGGAATTTATCTGCTTCTTATTCCCTTAATACTTGCTGAGGATTTCTTGCTAACCAGGTATTATGCCGGGTATGCTGGAGAAAGAAGGCAGACACAGTAACAACTCAGAAGAGTATTTACAGACAAATGTGTGGGGAAGGAAGACACCAAAAGTCATTTACTTCCAGTGCTATCTGATACATCTTATAGCAGAGATATATAACATACTTGGAGAATATAAATGAAACAGAAGACACAGATGACATAATGTATTTGCATGAATTTAAGGGTATAATCCACCTAAGGAGTATTGACCTGGGTGTCTGTGGTGGTAGCCAATAGGCTGAAGTCCATGGAGTTCACTTTTGGAGAATTTGTATCAGGGCTTCTATCTTCATGGCCCTGCATCAGGAAAGATGTGAGGCCTATCTCTGTGTTGATTCTCTGTGGGCAGCAGTGGAATAAGAGATCAGATGCCTAAGGTAGATTTGAGTGAAAGTTTGGTAACTTCATGAGATTCTTCAAATATTCTTTTCATTATTCAGTTTCATGCGCTAGCGATTCACACATGAGATTTCTATTCAGAATCCAGGGAAATTTATTATTATTTTTTTTACATTGAACTTAGGATGAAGAGATGGAGAAGCGAAGGAAATGTAGCAAGCCTTCTCATGAGCTTTCTCATGAGAGTCCCCAGTGCAGTGAAGAGGGCTTAACATTAACAAAGGGCAGTCCCTTTGGAAGGGATGATGAGCAAGATCAAAGAGCTCCTTCTGTCATCTCTGAGAAGTGGTTCATGACTGAATTTCCAGGGCTGTCATTAAAAAGATTGGTGGTGGTGGGTGATGGTGGTGGTGGTAGTGGTGGTGGTGGTGGTGGTGGAGTGGGATGCAGTCCACTCACATAATCACTAACTACCATTTTCTTATCACAGAGGAAGTTGCTACCCCCACCCTAGTTCAGTCAACTTTATAGCACCGCTTATATTAAAACTACTATCTTATCATTTAAGCTAAAATATATCACTTGCCTAATGGGGGTGTGTGTATTGGCACCCCAGGCTAAACACACGTGTTATAGATGAGACAGAAGACACAGATGACATAATCCAATAGCATGAATTTAAGGGTGTAATCCACCTAAGGAGTATTGACCTGGGTGTCTAGGGTGGTAGCCAATAGGCTGGACCCGGGCTCGAGCCCCTATTCCTCTTTTGCAGGAGTCCACTTCATGAGTGGTGAAGCAGGTCTGCAGGTGTGTTTCTCTCCACTCTATCTTCTCATCCCCTCTCAATTTCTCTCTGTCCTATCCAATAATAAATAAAATAAAATAAAATAAATCACTTTTCACTTTTTCCTAATAGGTTATCCCACCATCTTTTACTATAAACTTGAAAAATTTTTGGATTTTTTTTTTCTGCAGCTTCATACTGCAGAGCCAAAGTCAACAAATTTAGATCAGGTAATACACATTATAGTTGCAGCTCTAAGCAGGTGAGCCTGCTAACTTAACATACTTCTTTAAACCCCTTTAGTCCTTTTTCATTTATAAAAAGGAAGGTGAAAAAAGTACCTACTTCCCAGGGTTGATGTGAGGATTAAAGGATAATATACATGAAGATTAAATGATATGGTATATTTAGCTGGTACATACTAAGTGCATATAGGCCATGATACCTGTTAATATTCTCATTATTAGTATTGTATTACTGTATAACCATTAGCGCTACAAGTAGTTGTATTAGTAGTATATTAGAAATATAGGGCTGTGGAGATAGCATTATGGTTGTGCAAAATGTCTTTCAAGCCTGAGGCACCAAAGGTCCCAGGTTCAATCCCCAGCACTACCATCAGCCAGAGCTGAGCAGTGCTCTGGAGTGAAAGAAAGATGAAAGAAAGAAAGAAAGAAAGAAAGAAAGAAAGAAAGAAAGAAAGAAAGAAAGAAAGAAAGAGAAAAGGAATGAAAGAGGGAGAAAGAAATAGAAATGAAATGGCTAAAAGAGCTGATTAATCTCCCTCTCTCTCTCTCTCTCTCTCTCGCTTGCTATTCCTTCTTTTCTTCCCTCCCTCTGTCTTTTCTCAACAGACAAGAACTATATACTATGTAAGACATTTGCAGTTCACCAACTGGCCAGACCATGGCACTCCTGCCTCAGCAGATGACTTTATAAAGTATGTTCGCTACGTGAGGAAGAACCACGTTTCAGGACCCATTGTTGTTCACTGCAGTGCTGGTGTGGGCCGGACAGGGGTGTTCATATGTGTGGATGTTGTGCTCTGTGCCATTGAGAAGAACTATTCAGTAAGTGTGTGAATTAAGCAGATGCTGTTAGTTAACACACTCATCTTGTTAGCCTCCAATATCTGAAGACTAATAGTTGACCTTCAAGAGCAGCTAAGTAAACAGTAAATAAATACGCTTTGGGTACCTGCTTCTCACTCTAAGTGTTCGGGGTGGTAATGAGGACTAGAATATAAACTGCAAATGGATAGCTTTGGAGAGTGTCTGAAACAAAATTAGTGTCTAATAATTGTGAGTTTGATTTCATTTTTCCTTACCTTCTGCCCACATATAGAAGTTTTAGAATCTTTCTGAGAACTTTTTATTTCTTTTTTTTTTTAATTGTCACTAGTGCTATCACTGGTACTCAGTGTCTGCACAACCAATTCACTGTTCGGGGCAGCTAATTTTTCCTTTTGTTTTTTCTTTTTCCTCCTCCCTTCCTCCCTCCCTCTCTCCCTTCTTTCCTCCTTTCCTTTTTAGTAGGCCAGAGAGAAATTGGGAGGTGAGGAGGAGATAGAGGAGAGAGATAGAGAGACATCTGCCATCTGCGGCATTGCTTCACTGATCATGAAGCTTCCCCCTCTGCAGGTAGGGATCAGGGGCTTGAACCTAGATCCTTATGCATAGTAATGTGTGTGCTCAACTGGGTATGCCACCTCCAGGCCCCTATATAAGAGAATATCGGCAAAGTGTGCCTATTTTTAATGAGTAGAAATACAGATATGTGAGCATGGTAGGAGAAATGTAGACCAGATTACATTGATTGTTTTGTTAGATAGTAGGCTTTGGTGAATTTCTGAAAGTTGTTTGTCATCCATGAAAATTAATTTTCTTACACATAAAATAAGGCTCATAGCATTTCTGGGTTTGAATCAGCCATTTAAAGAGTTCTTCATTTTCCTGTATATTTTAGACACAACCAAGAAACATAGCTATAATGATTATCCTGCTATCTTTATTATTGGTTAAACTGATTAAGGAATATGGTTTTAAATTAAGCTTTTTTTTTCTGGTGATACAGAAGTAAAGATATCTGTCTACTTAGCAAGTATCAGGGTGGGGTGATGGGAAGCGTGACTCTTCCCTTATGCACAAGGAATAGAAGCATCTATACTCTAGTCATGAGAACATGGGTTATGAGGCATTTCCCTTGTGAGAAAAATCTCAGTAATGCTTTTGAAGGCAAAATAAGTTATTTTTTCTCAGAAATTTGAGCCAATGTCTCCTGGAATTTCACTTTTTCTGATTGAGCTATAGCCCTGTTCCTGATTATATGATTATATGATTATAGCAGGAGATACTGGTTCACCTATACCAGAGTTATGCCAGACCCTAAACTTGTGAATGAAAGACGAACGGCATTCCACAGGAAACTCATTTTTTCCCTTCTGTTTTACTTATTTTATTTTTGTTTAACTTTTATTTTGTTTAATAGGACAGAGAGAAATTTAGAGACAGAGAGACACATTCAGACCTGCTTCACCATTTGTGAAGCTTTTGCCCTGAAAGTGGGGACCAGGGGCTTGAACCCAGGTCCTTGCACACTATAGTGTGTGCACTTAACTTGGTACACCGCCTGGCCTGGGAAACACATTTTTATTGCAAAGGATGATTATAAGCTAGGTAACCCAAGATGACAAATATCTCTAAAATGCTGAAGACTAATGAGTCTGGTATCATAATTCCTTTTTTTTTCCCTTTAGGTAGAGAATTTCTTGTGTATGCTATTTATCATAATTCCTAAATCACTGGTTTATATTCATCCTTATTTTATATTTTTTTGTAGAAAGTATAAATGTTTTATGATTCCACATATTCACAATCAGTATAGTTACAAAGTTCAATATATAAGGAAAATGATAAACTTCAGGTAAAACTAGCATGAACCCTTTATTTTTTTCCATTTACACTGCTCTTGCACCTTAATCAAAAGTGATTGGCTTTGTTTTTGAGCCTGTTTCTAGTTGTGTGTTCTGTTCCATGATAGAATCTACAACTTGGTGGCTGAAAGGTGGCAAGATATAAAGCAGGACAAAATGATCAATATACAGGAACCAAAAAGTAGGAACAGAGCAGGTGAAAATAGGGATCTTAGGGGGGAAAGAAGCTAGGAAGTCCATTTTAGGCTTGTTCCTAGGGGCCCACGACTATCATAGTTTTTGCTTGAGTTTGATAGCTAACATGGAGTTGAACAAACATATTGTCTGAGAAGATGGTGTCAGAGTTGAGAAAAGTGCTAGAAAGTTGAATTAGGGCAGAAAATAGCTCAGAATCTTGAAAAAAAAATATGAATAAAGTTAACTATTTACCCCATTTTTCTTATCCAAGTCTCACATACATTTACATTTAGTGCAGGCATCTGTGTAACCTCTAAGTCCATTGGTCTGAGCTCGCCATTCATGGCCACAGCTGAGAACATTCTAAGCTGTACTCATTTCAGGACCAGTCTTCCTTCTGTGGTAGGGCAGTCCTTATCATTGTTACTTTATAGTAAGGGTAAGGTCCAGAGAAGGCCTCCAAGAGGGTTTATGATGATGATGTTGATATCCATTTTATCATAATCTTAATATTCTTTTTTCTTTTTTTAAATTAAATTAAATTTTTTTATTTGTATTTATGAAAAGGAAACACTGACAAAAACCATAGGACATGAGAGGTACAACTCTACACAGTTCCCACCACCAGAACTCCATATCTCATCCTATCCCGATAGCTTTCCTATTCTTATTTTCATACTATATAATCAGAATCTTCAATACTTTACTATTAAGTAAAAGAATTTCAAACAAATAACATAGTGCAATTCGAAAATAGGAAATATGTGAATAGACATTTCACTCAATAGAATATACAGATGAGGGAGTCGGGCGGTAGCGCAGCGGGTTAAGCGCAGGGGGCGCAAAGCACAAGGACTGGAGGAAGGATCCCTGTTTGAGCCCCTGGCTCCCCACCTGTAGGGGAGTCGCTTCACAGGCGGTGAAGCAGGTCTGCAGGTGTCTGTCTTTCACTCCCCCTCTCTGTCTTCCCCTCCTCTCTCCATTTCTCTCTGTCCTATCCAACAACGATGACATCAATAATAACTACAACAATAAAACAACAAGGACAACAAAAGGGAATAAATAAATAAATAAATATAAAAATTAAAAAAAAGAATATACAGATGATAAGTAAGCACATGAAAAGATGATCAGTTTTAGTAGTTTATTTAAAGAAATGACCTTAAAACAATTATGAAGTTTGGTGTATTGCACCAAAATAAAGGCACTGTAGATAGTGATGCTCTGCTTTGCTCTCTAGCTTGTGAAACAGACAAATAAACAACCTTTAAAAACATAACAGAGCAAAACTAAACCACACTTACTTGTAACCTTAGCAGTAGCATTTTTGGGCATGTATCTCAGAAATAGACATTTCATACAAAAACACATACACAGTTGTGTATAGCAGATCTATTGTAAATTGTCCCAAAGTAGAAACATTATAAGAATTAAAATGATTATGAAAATGAAAAATTATATTATCAAAGAAATGCTTACACTTTCTTTCTGTGATTGCTGTATACTCTAAGATTATAGTTGACAAACTTAAAAATATCATGTGTCAACCTAGTCTTGTTGCATGTCTTGCAGCTTATACTTCTCAGGAAAGTTCAGCAATACACAAACTGCTCAATAGCCTATCCTGCTGATGATATTTCTTAATGCTGTGTTAGTGTGATATTGCCAGAAGAGTGTCTGTACATTTACGACAACTTTCTAGACTCATCTGACATTGGACAAACAATAGCCCTTGTGGATTTGCACTAGCTGAGTGACTACATTGGGTAGTGTTGGTTTCCATGTTGCAGCTACTGAACCTGGTGTTGGGGAGTCACTCAGGGTCTTCCTTTGAGTTCAGATCATGACATGAAAAACAGCTGCATTACTATCATAGCCATAAAAATTCTCCCTTTGGAGTATGGAAATGTATCCACAGAGACAGATTTGTTGTTATTTGTGTTGGAGAGAAGTTCTTATAAATTATTGCTTCCTGCTTTTTCCTGGAAGCCCACTTGAGCAAGTGTTCTTGTTTGTTGTTAAAATTTCGGAAGGCTCTGGTCGGGCTGGCTTGCTTCACGGCGGGTAACAGAGACGCGGAGACAACGGCTGGGCAGGGAAGCTGTATTTCTTTATTCAGGAGGAACTATTCATAAACTAAGACAAACTAATCACCAAACAGAACTCTGCTCTCTTTGCGGGGCGCAAGCACTCTTTCTCTTACTCTGGAACTCAGGAACCCAGGAACTCTGTCTCTCTGGCACTCTCTCTTACTCTGTAACCCTGAAACTCTCGAACTCAGGAACTCAAGAACTCTCGGACTCAGGAACCCTCTCTTACTCTCGAACTCTGAAACTCTCGCACCCTCGCACTCTCGAACTCCGGACCTCAGGAACTCTGTCAGATCTAACTCTGTTAGATCATGTTAAAAAATAATGCCCTTTCTTATGATTGAAAATGAGACATTTATGGCTAAATCTTGACATCTCTTTTTCTGGAAAACACTATAAGGTATTCATTTGGCAATCTGTGCTTCCGCCCAATATGTATAATACAAAAACTGTCATCCCATTGCAGTTCGATATCAGGGATATAGTGACCCAAATGAGAGAACAACGTCCTGGCATGATCCAAACGAAGGTATGCATAAATTCTAATAGAATGAGTAATGAGTACAAGAACATGATTGTATAGCATACTGTAATTTGAAAAGCTCATTTGCTCACATTATTTCATCAGTTCCCATTGTTTAAGGTAGACATCAGCTTTGCTTTGTTAATGATGAAGTACATCATATTCAGACCACAGAATAGGGTGACTTAGAGTGAACGTGCCCAGACACATGCCGCCCCATATGCCACCTTATTTAAATAATGTACTAAAGTTGCTTTTCATAAATTTTTAAATAGTAGTTTGGGATATTTGCTTTCCACTAGAATATAAAAGCATTAGTGTGTCACACAAAGGTACCATTGTACAACAGATTAGTGGAAGGAAGGCCAGGAGGGTTATGGAAAATGAAAACAAACAAGTATCCACAAAATAGAAAGTTGGCTTGTCTTAAGCCAATGCTGATTGCTATACATGATGTGAATTAGGGATGTCTGAGAGACCTGACTCTACATTTTTAAAAAAAGAAGGCTTAAAATTGATTTATCTAGTGGAAATATAAGAAGATAGAAATTAGTTTCCCTTTGTTAGCTAAGTCTCAGTTAACTAGTTCTAGACAAAAATTACTATTATCATTTACACCCTAGACATTTAAAACATGTCTACTTAAAGAAAATTTTGTTAAATATTTGCTCTATTTTTAGAACTTTCCATTGTGTTTGAAATATGCTTTCAGACAATGCATGTTGGTATTTAGTTACTTAACATTCTACTTTTTTTCATGTATATGCATATAGGAGCAGTACTGTTTTTGTTACAAAATTGTGCTTGAAGTTCTCCGAAAGCTTGATTCTCAATTAAGGACGACTTGAAATTATCAAACGACTTGAAACTTCCTCATATAGAACATGTGAAAGCTGTGTTGTCTTTCTGATAACTACCTGAGGCTGCAGCATCAATCTGTTTGGAGTGAACATATTTATCCATTGACCTTACATATCTGTTATCAAAAAACACCTTCTCATATTACCCAGTGAAGGAAAAGTTGCATGAAAACAATTGCAGCCTATTTGGTGAAAGGATTTTAGAGCTCTAAAGAGGACTGAAACTGTACTAGGCAAGATGAATGAAAGGAGCTGGGATTTTCAAAGCCTAAAAACGTTCGTATTCTGAGAGAGTCTAAGAAGGGAAAACTGCAAGATCATATCACAACTTCTTTACAGTCATTTTTTTAAGATAGATACTTATCCATGTTTCCGAGCTATAGTCATATGACGTTTGACCAATTCAGTTTAGTAAAGAGTCTGATTAGGATGGATGAATTTTTTTCTGTGCAGATTGGATTCCATTTTCCTCCCCTTCCATGTTCTCTTGGAGTCCTAGGGACCTCAGTGGATGAGATGCCTTTCCAGAGCAGCAAGACAGGATTTACTAATCTGGGAAGCATTTTATGGGCAGACCAAATTTCTCCTCTCCATCACATGAGTTCACTGGTGAACAGTTCAAAACTAAAATAGATGTTTTATAGAAAGTCCAAGAGGAAATGATTGCCCTGCTTGAGTTCTTTCCTATCCCACCCTAACACTTCACATATTACTCAGTCTGCTTTGTTAAAAGCAAATATTTTACTTGCCTCTTATACCTTACATTTTAACAGGCCAATAAAATTTGATATATGCATTATTACATAATCCTGAGTATCTCTTAAGTCAGACATATATTTTTAACTAGAATCTGTGATAAATTTTTTTCTTCTTCAGTGCTCCATTAAATCATTTCTTTCCATTGCTGCCCCACCTCTGCTCTAACATTTAGAAGTTGCCTTTGGAAAACCAAATTCATAGCTATGAAACTGAAAACTTTCATGTGCTGTGTTTGAAGATTCATCTGGTTGTAGGATTTTTGCTTCAATTAACAGTGATATTTGAGTCAAGGAATTTTGGTGACTAGATATACTCAATTATAAGCTATAAACTAATTAATATTTGTCTTTGTACAGTGTAATTTATTAGAATATTTTACATGTTAATATGGAGAAGAATTTCTAGTTAGCCTATAAATCCTGAAAATTTGAGACTTATTTTGTTACCTTGACTGAATAAATATACTTGGCTCAATTAAAACTGATCATTTTAACTTAAAAATAACTACATGCCAAAATGTATTTTATATTAAATCCAATGGATAATTCTATCTATTGAAATAAAATTGATGAATATACTTATTTACATAATAAATTTATGCCAAGCATGATGATTGCCCTTTGACATATGTTATCACTAATGTTTAATAACAACAAAGTGATTATTACACACTAGATAAAATATACAACAATATTCCTGAGAAAGATTCTATGCTACTATTAAAGTGAAAAGATATGCTATGTATTGCCATAAATATCTTGATTATCTGTGTCTTAAAATGTTCTTGTAAAGAGATTTCTTTATAGAAGCATGTCTCTTCTTAAAGTGTGCCACATATTTTCATGGACAATAGAGGAATATAAGTGAAGGTTACTAAGCAATTACTATGATCTATAAATCAAGGAAACATTCTTAAAGAGATATTGATACATTTAGAAATGTCACAGTGCATGTTGGAGAATATGACTGATATCAAGCCATTTTTAGGAAAATTAGTGAGATATCAAGAAAACAAAAAATATTTTGTGTATCTATGTTAATAGTATAGGGGAAAATAACATTAGGTGTCTTCAGACTTCTGAACAATAACACTTTATGACAGAAAAAAGTAGAGTATTATACTTAAGATTTTCAAGAAAGAACACATTGGTCAAGAGCATGGAAGATAATTCACCTGAGAGAGCAAATACTTTATTATGCATGAAGAACCAGGTTCAAGTCCATGGCCAGAAATTAGGAACATTTTGCACACAGGTACTGTAGTCTCTCTCTGTCTCTGTGTGTCTCTCTGTCTCTGTCTCTCTCACTCTCACTGTGTCTGTATTATTCTTCCTCTCTGCCTTTCTCTGAAAGAGGATAAATAAAAGAACCTGCTGGGAGTGGTGGAATCACTCAGGCATAAAATTCTGGCATAGCAAAAATAATAATAAAAGATTTTATATAGAGTAAGACTTATATTGAAACTTATAAAGTTATATTGAAACTTCTGAAACCTTCAAATTGATGTCAACATACAAGTGCTCAGGGAAAATTTTCTCCTTAGTGCCTTTCCTAAAGAACCTATTTCAAATGGCTACAATATGGCTGTATTATTTTTTTGGAAGGTTAATAGTTTATAGTACAGCTGTTTGCACATGCACATAAGTTCTCATCTCACCAAGATAGGTGTCTGCAAAACACTCTCACCTCAAAATTAGGTCCATCATTGTGTATGTACCAGGACCTGAAAGCCTTGGCTCCTCCATTCCTCTCCTTGTTCTCCTTTGTAATGCACCAAACCAGTCTGTGTTTTACTCTGTGTTTCCCCATTCTGTTCTTATTTCTCTACTTCTGTCCATGAGTGAGATCATTTAATATTCATCCTTTTCTTTCTGGCTTATCTCACTTAACATGATTCCTTCAAACTTCATCCAAGATGAGGTGAAGAATGTGACACCATCATTCTTGAGAGCTTGTTTGGAGGTTCTAGCAGGGGAGCTCAGCTACTCGTATGCCCTCGACTGAAGACCAGTCTGTCGCCGTCCTCTTCGACCGAGCACGCAGCTTCGTGAGGGACACACATGGAGCGGTGAGAGAAGAAGGGGACACCTGCCTAGCCAGCCAGATCAGCCGAATCAACCCTGGCGATCAATGGGGTGACAGATGTCGCAGCCAGATCACTCTCACATCTGACACCATCATTCTTAAGCTGAATAGTATGCCATTGTGTATATATACCATAACTTTCTTAGCCACTTATCTGTTATTGGACACCTAGATTGCTTCCAGATTTGTGCTATTACAAATTGTGCTGCTATAAACACAGATTTACATATGTATCTTTGGATGGGTGTGTTTGATTCCCTAGGGATATATCCCCAGGAGAGACATTGCTAAGTCATAGGATAGGTCCCTTTCTAGCTTTCTGAGAGTTCTCCAGACTGCTCTCCATAGGGGTTGGACCAATTTACATTCCCATGAGTAGTGTAGGAGTGTTCCTTTATGCCCCTGCAGCCTCACCAGCATTTGCTTTTCTTTCTGATATATGACATTCTCACAGGAGTGGGGTGACATCTCATTGTTGTCTTTATTTACATTTCATGATAATTAGTGAGTTTTTTTTTTTCATATGTTGTTTCATATGGCCCTTTGGAAATCTTCTTTGGTGAACATTCTGCCCCAGTCCTCCCCCACTTTTGGATGGGTTTGCTTGATTTTTTTGGTTGGTGAGTTTGGTGAGCTCTTTTGTATATGTTGGTTAACATTTTTCTGAATAAGATACAAAGAAATGGAAAGATACCCAGTGTTCATGGACTGTAAGAAATAACATCATAAAAAATGAACTATTCTACCCAGAGTCATATACAGATTTAATGCAATCCCCATAAAGGTTCCACCAAATTTATTTAAAAGAATGGAACAAAAGCTACGGAAATTTATCTGAAATTAGAAAACACCTAGAATGGGCACAATAGTCTTGAACAAAAAGAACAAGACTGGAAACATCATGCTCTTAGTTTTCAAATTATATTATAAAGCTACTATAATCAAAACTACCTGGTACTGAAGTGAAAATAGACATAGTAACCAGTATGGTAAAATTGAGAGCCCATAAATAAGACTCCATATCCATGGACATCTAATTTTTGACAAGGAGGCCCCCCCCAAAAAAAAAATGGAGAATGAAGAGTCTCTTGAATAAATGGAGTTGGGAAAACTGGGTTGAAACATGCATGAAAATGAGTTAAATGACACCCATGTTCAGCAGGGAAGCAATTACAGAGGCCAGACCTTCCATCTTCTGTCATCAAAGTCCAGCGCAACAGTAGCTTCGAGGCGGGAGACAGAGACCAGGGACACACAGCTGAGCGGAGAAGCAATATTTCTTTATTCACGAGCCAACAAAAAACTAATCTAATCTAATCACAACCCAAATCTGTCCTCTTCTCTCTCCTCTGGTGGTAGAGTCAGGAACCCAGGAAGTATGTAGGATGGGGGGGGGGGAGAAGCAAGAACTACAAAAAGGCAAAGACTAAACCAAAATCTCCCGGAGGCAGGGGGAGTGAGACCAAACCAATGTAACAGAATGACCATGTAAATAGACCACAACATCAAGCAATGTAACAGAAGGGATCCCAGAAGCAGAACTAGAAGCATACCAACAACCTTCTGCACCCCATAATGACCCTGGGTCCATACTCCCAGGGGCTTAAAGAATAGGAAAGCTGTCAGGGAAGGGGATGGGATATGGAGCTCTGGTGGTGGGAATTGTACCCCTCTTATCCTATGGTCCTGTCAGTCCATTTTATAAATAAATACATTAAAATATAATAATAATAATAATAATAATAATAAAGTGGTAACACCTCACAAAGTGTGAAATTCTATTAAAACGTATGTTTCTGTAAACCAACAGTATTTCAATAAATTCCCTTGTCAAATAAAATATGAGTTGAGTAAAAGTGAACCACTTTATCTCACCATGTGCAATGAGACTTTTATTGTTATTTTGTTTATTTTTGCCTCCAGGGTTATTGCTGTGGCTCAGTGCCCGCACTATGAATCCGTTGCTCCTGATGGCCATTTTCTTTTCCATTTTGTTGTTGTTGTTGTCATTATTGTTTTGTTACTACTGTTGTTGTTGGATAGGACAGAGAGAAATCCAGAGAAGAGAGGAAGATAGAGAGGAGGAGAGAAAGATAGACACCTTCATCACTTATGAAGCAACCCTTCTGCAGCTGAGGAGCTGGGGGCACTTGCTTAACCTGGTGCGCTACCACATGGCCTCAAAATGAGACTTCTATAATAAGAACAACAGCAGAAGAGTTGCTAGCAAACTGAGTTCCCCTAAAAACAGTTATACACACAGATGGGTTGAACTGAAAGGAAAGTCACCCTCTGACTTTGGGTGTTGGTAGCGAAGATAGTGACTGACCAGACACATTGAACATACTGTACTAACAGGATGGCAGTTAGGAACTTCTCACCCATGCCTGTTGCTGGCAACCCAGTACAGTTCAGGGACAGAAAAAAAGTCTTGTGGGCTCTTAAGCCATATAATAAATAGTTCATAAGGACTCACCTCCTGGGCCAGATACAGAAATCATTTAAACTTAGAGATTGAGCCCAAATAGAGCCATTCTAGCCAAGTCTGCCTCTTGTGAAGAACCATTTTAGTGACAGCAGCCTCAGCCAAAACTAAATGTTTGCCGACGCACACAAGTTGGAAAAGCTAAGATTTTGGCCGATCAAGCATGTGGAGATGACTGAGCTGCCATAACTGTACGGGGTGGGGGGGAGTCTGAAAAAGCCAACATGCTATTTGTAACCTTGCTGGCTAAACACCTCCCAGTTTAGACAACACCAGTTTGGCATGTTTTATTTTTTCTCCATTGTCTTCCCCCTTCCCGCCATAGCTCACAAATAAAGGAAAAGGCTTTGTATGTAAAAACCACATGGTATTCCATAACGAAAATGAGTTGATAAGTTTACCCTTTTCTAAGACAATGCAAGGATCTTTGGATATTTTAAATAAAACTTTTTCTCTCCTGACCAACATGTTAGTCCTGTCATGCATTTTAATTCAGGTTGTGAATTTTAAAACCATTGAGATCTTTAATTAACACATTTTTTTTGCTCTTAATTCCATTTTAACTCATCTGGGATCCTTTTCTGCCAGTTTCACTTTTAGAATTTCCCTTAGGATGCTTTGCTAAAGGCAAACTTAAGATTTGCTATGCTTAAAAATATCTTTGTCACTTTCACTCTTGCAAGTTTGAGTGACCAAAATTTAGAAACTCAGAATGCTCATTTTTACCGAGTTAGTTTCTAGGTCATTCAAGAGGTATATATTTAATTTTATTAGTGACTTAATATTGATTTAAAAATTATAAGATAAATAATAGGAGTATAATTCTGCACTATTCCCACCACCAGAGTTTTTTGTCCCCACCACCAGGCACCAACATTTTATTTTATTTTATTTTATTTTTATTTTATTTTATTGACAGAGAAGTTGAGAAGAAAGGAGAAGCTAGGAAGAGAATTTCGAGAGACAAGTGCAGCACTGTTTCACCACTTGTGAAGCCCCTCCCACTTTGTTTCTCCGCAGATGAGGTACCAAGGGTATTTGACTGTAACATGTGCACTCAACCAGGTGCACCACCACACAATCAGTGAGAAGATGGGTGACGAGGTAGAACCAGAGCATCACTCTACTGCTGCTGGAGGTTGGAACTCAGGACCCCAGATTTGAAGAGTACAATACTCCATCCACTGTGCCACCTCCCAGGCATGGGAATAACTTAATTTTAACTGCCGATTTGAAAGAGCTAAAGTAGCATCACAGAACGAGTGAAGGAGGAAGAACACACTCTAGTTTGAATTAGCTCACTGGGCTCCCTCTAGCCAGCCCCAGATGCCTTGATCAGCCCCACTCTCCCCAGCCCAGGATCTCAAAATTCCAACCTGTGCAAGGACCCTACAAGGTGCTCCCACTGGCAGGCCAGATGTGAGAGAAAGAAGGGAGGTTCTTGGCCTACCCTTCTGGGTGTCATTTCCTGCTAACAGCTCTTGGTTAGTCTCCCTTACTCGAATACCTTCTAGCCTATTCTTTCTTACTATTTATTTATTTTATTTATTTATTTATTTATTTATTTATTTATTTATTTATTTATGATAGAGACAGGAATTGAGAGTGAAAGGGGAGAGGGTGAGGAGGAGGAATATACCTGCAGCACTGCTTCAATGCTCATGAAGCTTCTGAGATGCAGATGGAAACTGGGCCACTGAAATATGTGCACTCTACCAGATGTTTCACCACCTGACCCCTCATGCTGTCACTTTTAATGGCCAAGTAGTATTCCAGTGTGTGTGTGTGTGTGTGTGTGTGTGTGTGTGTGTGCGCGCGCGCACATGCGCGTGTGTGCATGCCATAATTTCTTCATTTTATTATCTGTCAATGGGCATTTAGGTTGATTCCATCTTTGGGCTATTGTGAATAGTGCAGCTGTGAAATTTGATTTTTTTTTTTTTGCCCTTTGGAGATATGCCAAGGAGTGGTAGTAATGGATCACAAGGTTGTTGATATGCATGAGACCCCTTCTGTTTCATTTGGTTTAAATTTCCCCTGCTTAACACTATTCTATTTACATAACCACTGTTAACAAGTTCCACCTCCCTCCAGGGCATTTGTGGTTCAGTGATAGGATTCTCGCCTGCTCCACCCCCTCCTTGTCACACCCTGATCCCTTCTTTGTCACACCCTGATTTTCACCAGTCACTTTTCTCTCCACCCTCTCTATGTCACATCCTGTTTCCACCCTACTTGGGAAGTATATATAAAGACAGCATTGTGAGTTTTAGAGTACTTTACCTTGAGTTTAGCTTAGCTCGTCTTAGATTGTGCTGCGTCCTGCATGAATAAAGAGATACTGCCTACAGCTCAACTATGAGTCCCTGGTCATCTGTTACCCGCCCGTGAAGCTAGCCCGGCGAAAACAACATAGCCCGTCGAAAACAACACAAGGTCATTACATTTTTGTTTTATTAAGAACTTTCAAGACTATTTTTATTAGAGACTATACAAGTTTGCAACATCACTCAGAGTGCAGCAGAGTTTCTTTTCTTTGCATCATTATTACCAGGAATTCCTCCCCCCCTGTCTATTTTTTAAAAGAGTTTATTTCATTAAGACTTTCAGAGAAATGGTCAAGTACAAACATCTCTCCTCCTAACAAGGAGAAAATACAGCAAAGGGAAGTCGGGCAGTAGCGCAGTGGGTTAAGTGCACGTGGTGCAAAGCCCAAGGACCAGTGTTAAAGATCCCAGTTCGAGCCCCCAGCTCCCCACCTGCAGGGGGGTCACTTCAAAAGCGGTGAAGCAGGTTGCAGGTGTCTATCTTTCTCTCCCCCCTCTCTGTCTTCCCCTCCCCTCTCCATTTCTCTCTGTCCTATCCAACAATGACATCAATAACAATAATTACAACAATAAAAAAACAAGGGCAACAAAAGGGAATAAATAAATAAATAAAAATTAGAAAAAAAATACAAAAAAGAAGCATGTCAAGCTTCAAGAGAATACAGCAGGCACTTCTAGAAAAAAAAAAAAAGCTTTGCCTATGAGTGGCTATGGAGAGGACAGAAGAAGCTATGGAGGAGATTCCAGGGTTAGAAAAAAAGGTGCCTGCCAGTCACTAGCTCTTTCCTGGTGGCACTGCAGCTTGGGAAATTAGACAGATTCTGGCCTCTTAACACCCTACCCCCCCCCAGGGCATATATCAAGGGATTTAAGGTGCTCAGAAGAACTCAGCTGTGTGGCATAGAATTAAGCTAGCTGATATCTAGCAGCTGAACCTTATAGAGACAATTTCCTGGGCCTGCCTCTCCCAAGGGAAAGTGGCAGTAGTTGGAACAGACACAAGCACACAGGCTGGGAAAATGTGCCTTTCTTTCAAGAACTTGGAAGAACCTAGTTCTTATACTTCTAGTTGGAGATCTGGCTGTACCTGGAACACTCCTGCCTCGAAGGTGTAAACGGTTAACATCAGGTCTTAACATCATATCACTAGGTGCCACACCAGGTCACTAAACACACTAAAACCTAGGCTCACCAAGGCACATAATAATTAAAATGGCAAATATAGAAAAATTTGAAAGCAACAAGAAGAAAACAGGCGTTCACCTGATTTATCAATAGAAACTGCTTAGTTCAGAAAGAGTTAGCACTGTATATGCAAAAACAAATTTTAAAAGGACAAGTTTCATTGCTGTCAGTTGTCTTACTTACAGTTATAAATAGTTCATATAAATATTATTATTATAATATCTTGTAAAATGTACTATGAATGTATAATCCCCATAAAATCAGAAAACCTCAAATTAGAGCAGCTTTAGTTTTCTGTTAGGAATATCAAGTTATCTTTTCTGCCTACTTCAAAACCATTTGCATTTTTCCTGGCAATATGAAAAAGGATAATACATATGGTCAAAAAATAGTTTCTGAAGAAGTTTGACATCCAGTCTTGATTTTCAAAAGAAGGCATGATTATTTTTTTTTTAAAAAATTTAAAAGATTTTTAAAATATTTATTTCTTGTTGCCCTTGTTTTTATTGTTGTTGTAGTTATTGTTATTAATGATGTCTTTGTTGTTGGGTAGGACAGAAAGAAATGGAGAGAGGAGGGGAAGACAGAGAGGGAAAAAGAAAGATAGACACCTGCAGACCTGCTTCACCACTTATGACACGATTCCCCTGCAGGTAGGGAGCCAGGGGCTCAAACCAGGATCTTCATACAGGTCCTTGGGCTTTGTGCCATGTGCTCTTAACCCACTGCGCTACCGCCTGACTCACAGGGCTAGGAAGGCATACTTCAAGGCAGATATTCATTTAATAGTAAGACTTGTTCCTCTCCTGCAAACCAAGTAATCTTGTGCTACTTGTCATCTGAAAAATGGAGGTAAGTGGAACTGAGCAAACTGAGTTTATCAGACAGTCAAGCTTAGAGAAAATAACCCTGCAGAACTCACTAAGAATCCTTTTGGGAAAAAAAAAAAGATCCTGCTTTCCTGGGATGACTGTCAAGATTTTCTTCAGATGTGGATCTTTTGTTATAGTTAGTAGTATTTTCTTTACCAGAAAAAGACACCTCCAGAAGAATATATCATTATGGCATTCTGGAATTACAGTGCTTTTTTTTTTTTTATAGAGAATTCTGCCTGTCTGAAGCAGAATATTCAAACTCTTTGAAGCAAAGGGTCAAATTGGAGGCACAACATTCTAGTGTTACAAGTCCTACACAAAAAAATGGTGCAGGGGTTCCTTAGTGACTATCCAGGCAGGACTGCCACTGAGCTTGTGGGCATGTTGCGACCTGCTCAGGTTGCTTGGGCTGAAATACTTGTGGGAGAAGCTTGTTTTTATGAGCTTTCTACTGACCTCTGGGGGATGCAATCCCTGGCCTCAGGAGCTCAGTGGCACTCTAATTGCCATAGCATTTGGGCACAGTGGCTGCCTCCTAACATCAGGCTCAGCTCTGTGGGAGAGAGTTGCCCAGGAGGCAAAGACATGCCAAGGTTCCTGTCAGATCCCAAGGCTATGAATAGAGGATTTGTAAGGGAGGCCTGCTATTAAGCAGAGTTGCTTATATTTCCTCTGGAGCTTGACCTTTCAGGGAACATATGTCAGGTTGAGGGCATGTAGAGTGTTGTTAAAATTCGGAGGCTCTTGCTGGCTGGGTTTAGCTTCACGGCGGGTAACAGAGACGCGGAGACAACGGCTGGGCAGGGAAGCTGTATTTCTTTATTCAGGAACAACGATTCATAAACTAAGACAAACTAATCACCAAACAGAACTCTGCTGTCTCTTTGCGGCGGCGCAAGCACTCTTTCTTTTTTCTCTCGAACTCGGGAACTCTCCAACTCTGGAACTCTGGTACTGGGGAACCCTCTGAAACTCTTCCACTGTGGAACTCTCTCTTACTCTGTAACCCTGAAACTCTCGAACTCAGGAACTCAGGAACCCTCGAACTCTGGCACTCTCGAACTCAGGAACCCTCTCTCGGGGTTCCTTGGGGCGGGGCCAAGCGGGCCAGCGAAATTAACTGGACTGATCCAATTCTCTTGGCGGGGGAGGGCTAGAACAAACCAATGTAAAGCATACAATTCCCCCTTTTCTTTTTAACTAAATGACTATAGTATCAAGGGTGTGGGGTGAACAGAAACATATATAACAAAAACCAGCATGTTGCCAAGGGAAGGCCTGAGGGGGCCATATCTGTCTCTGTGGGCTAAACTTTATCAGCTTAAAAAAAAACATTTCTTGCCTCTGGGGGGCTACTTGTCTCAACTGGCATTTGCATGGGGGCGGGAACGGCCTAGAGTCCCAAAGGCAGCTGGCTGCAATTTATTTACTATGAACAAAACTTGTTATTAGCATATCTACTGCACGATCCAACGTTTCTAATAGAGAAGGAATTTGAGACTTTTACATATCAACAACGTCTTTTAACCTTTTGTTACACCCATTCAAGATGGAGACACACCCTAGGTGTGGGCCGGAGAGGAAACCTCAGGCATGAGAATAATTAGCATAGCCACTGTGCGATCTACCATTTCTAATAGAGAAGGTAATGGAGAGTTTTACACATCAACAAGTCTATTTAACCTTTTGTTTAGACCAACTTAGTTAAAATATATTGATTGTTAACTAATTTTTACCTCAGACTTTAAATGTAAGTTAATTTTTATCTTTATGAGAATTATGTTGAAAACCTTTTTCATTTAACTTTGACTAGTAAGAATTTAGCCTTAAAGCTACTATTTACCAAACTTTAAACATACACATAAACATGGTCATTATTACACGAGGAGAGAAACCTTTGTTACGAAGACATGTCATTTTAAACACGAATTTAAATCTGTACTGTCTTAGTTATTGGGGGGGGTTCATCATCCGGAGGTGGCTTCCCGCGCAGCTTCACTTTTAGGAATTGCAGGTTGCGATCTCTGCACAAATCTCTGCGTACTCCAGCTTCAGACCGGACCGGCGGCTGGAGATCTCGTGTGCCCAGTTTCGGCAGGGAGCCCGGGGGTCCGGGAGGCCCGGGATGGTTCCAGAATTTATAGCAAGAGGGCAGGCAGGCCAGTTTTGTAGAAGGCGTGGGCCTAGGTGCCCAGGGGTGGCGGCCATGATAGGCCGCCGTGGCCCTGCCCCATGGCCCTGCCATGTCTGCTGCCCTGCTCGCAGTGGCCGAGCAGTATGGAGGGATCACGCATCCAGTGCCCTGCGACACGCGGTGGAGAGCCAGCTCCTGTGGGCTGGCCTCGGGCTCTTGCGTGTTGGCATCGGGCACCTGCGTGGTGGCATCGGGCTCTTGCATGGTGGCATCGGGCTCCTGCGGGCTGGCATCAGCCTCCTGCGGGCTGTGGGGCTGCGGGCGCGGTGCGCGGGGTTGTCTGGGCTCAGCCGGCTGGCTGGCTGTTTAACCAGGTTGAAACAGCAGCTCTGCGCCTCGCCTCCCGCCCGCTGGCTATTCCTGTTGGCTGTTCTGAGTTCGCCCGAGTGAGTGGAAACCACAGAGTGGTCCAGAGATAAATGTTCCAGAAACAGCAAAACAGTCTCGTGAAGAAAGAGTAGAGGCCTTTGGAGATCTCTTCACAAGCAGAAGAGAAGGCCATAGTGCATAGGTAGCCAAATTGTCTTTACTTATCTGAGAGATGCGCAGGTCAGGTCCACGTGGGCGCCATTTGTTGTTAAAATTCCGGAGGCTCTTGCCGGGCTGGCTTGCAGAGACGACCAGAGACATACGGCTGGGCAGGGAAGCTGTATTTCTTTATTTAGGAACAACGATTCATAAACTAAGACAAACTAATCACCAAACAGAACTCTGCTGTCTCTTTGCGGCGGCACAAGCACTCTCTTTTTCTCTCAAACTCGGGAACTCCCCAACTCTGGAACTCTGGAACTCTGGTACTGGGGAACCCTCTGAAACTCTTCCACTGTGGAACTCTCTCTTACTCTGTAACCCTGAAACTCTTGAACTCAGGAACTCAGGAATCCTCGAACTCTGGCACTCTCGAACTCAGGAACCCTCTCTCGGGGTTCCTTGGGGCAGGGCCAAGTGGGCCTGCCAAATTAACTGGACTGATCCAATTCTCTTGGCGGGGGAGGGCTAGAACAAACCAATGTAAAGCATACGACAGTAGAGACAGTGATAAACTACAAATGCAAGTGGAATGAAACATTATGATAAAAAAATATGACTGGAAAAAGGGGGTCAATTGCATGGGGACAGATGGAATAAACTTTGACTGTTGATCCTGATATTGAATTATGAGGTGACTCTGAAACGCAGACAGTCTTATAAGCTAGTGCTACCTCAATAAAAATGTGTTAAGAAGAAAAGAAAAACGTAGTCTGGCAATATCCTATAGTTGAGATTCTTTTAGTGAAAAGAAAAGTTCTCAGCAGCCATAATATTACCAGAATTGGATCTGCGCCTGTGGTCAGGAGCGTGTACTGCTTAGCACAAGTGTGAGAAGTTTGCATTCTAAGTAGCTCCCTTGAGGGAGGGAAGAGGAGCTCTTGAACATCTGGATTAAACTGACAGATAAGCCAAGAGATCCTACATAGATCACTTTACAAGTGGTGAAGCAGGTCTTCAGGTGTCTGTCTTTCTCTCCCCCTCTCTGTCTTCTCCTCCTCTCTTCATTTCTCTCTGTCCTATCCAACAACAACATCAATAACAACAATAATAACTACAACAATAAAGCAACAAGGGCAACAAAAGGGAATAAATAAATATAAAAGAAAAGATGTTGGTATGCTTCTGGATTCTGCTTGTGAAGCCTTCTGTTTTGATCATCACATTGGGTTCGCTTTGCATTGCTTGTAATGTGTTCTATTTGCATATCCACTGTTGGTCCTCACACCCCCTGCCTCCGGGACATTGGTTTGGCCCTCGCTCCCTCTGCCTCTGGGACATTGGTTTAGACCTTGCTGGTTCTGGTTCATGCTTTTTCCTTCTCCCTGTCCCCTATTGTACATACTACCTTTGTTCCTGACTCTTCCGCCGAGGAGAGAAATGCAGGACAGAATTGTGTTATGATTAGAAGAAATTAGTTTTTGAACTACATCCCTGCTCGTGAATAAAGATTGAACTGTGTTCTCAGCTCAGCCATGAGTCCCTGGTCGTCTCTCTCTGCTGCCCACGAGGCTATTCCGGTAAAAAGATCCAAGGAACTGGAGAAACAGTCTCCACCTCCTGACCAAAGGTATTAAAAGGGAACATGTAACAAGAACCAAACGATTGATCTAGCTTCATGGTAAATTCTGTGGCTGCTAAGTTCTAATGAAGCAAAATCACCACAAAGGCTTTGCTTTTCGATAAGTTAGTAGTGTTACCACAGGACCAAAAATAGATAACTTAAGTGTTGCCATTAAATCTCCTCCTGAGTTTCCTCCCCCCCAAACTGAAAAGAGACATTGATTTTTTTTTACTATCCAGTGCTGACTGGAGATGTTAGTAGATAACATTTCACATAGATGGATGAGACTTGGAAAGGAAGAAGCATATCTATAACATTTGACAGACTGAATGATAATATTATTATGTCACATACTGTCATATCATTGTTTTTTTATATTTATTTATTTGCCTCCAGGTTTATTGCTAGGACTCAGTGCTGTCAATATGAATTCTCTGCTCCTGGAAGCCATTTTTTCCACTTTATTGGATAGAACAGAGAAAAATTGAGAGGGGTGGGGGAGATAGATAAATAGATAGAGGGAGGGAGGGAGAGAGAATGGCACTTATAGAACTGCTT
>NW_026647517.1:0-89134 GCF_950295315.1 Erinaceus europaeus | reverse complement strand
GGGAGACAAGTCAAAGTTAGAGTGTGTCCCTCTGCAGAGTACAAGTGTGAAATGAACATGCACTTTCAAGGAAGTCTACCATAATTAGAAAAGTCCTTGGCGAATCCTTGACAGCAGAAAAGACATTACAGAGCCAGTCATGGCCCTTTTAAAGAAATCAAATTCCATCAAATAAAAACCCTGAGAAAGCCAGTGAACTGAGGCACCAAGATAAAGAAGGAGATGGAAATGTTCAATACTCCCAGCCCTGTGTGCTTTACTCTCTGATTTGTTTTTAGGAACAGTGACTCTGTGGCAGGAAACTGAAAGGCAGATTCTCCTGCATGAGCTGCTCTTTCCTGTGCCTTATTTAACAAGTCCTGGAAGCTGCACAACCAGAAGTCAAGTTCCTGAGCAGATTCCTGCTCAGATATTTGCTAAAGAGATCAAAAGGCTTCAGAGATGTTAGCTATCAAGGAGCCCCTACTCTGTTTAAATCTTACAATGCTTTCCCATCTCACCCTTTTAAAATGTGGCCCTGGGGAATGAACCCAGCAACTGGGTAAGCATTATACCAATAAGAAGTATCTCCATCAAATTTTTTGCTCCTTCTTTTCTTTCATTAAATTTGCTATTATCTTTATTTATTTATTGGATAGAGAGAGTCAGAAATTAAGAGGAAAGTGAGAGAAAGGAAGAGAAACAGACACATGGAGCACTGTTTCACCACTCACAACCCCCCGCAGGTGGGGACTTGGGGCTTGAACCCACATCCTTAATGCATAGTAACTTGCACTTAACCAGGTGTGCCACCACCCAGCCCCTCTTTCCTTTCTTATTTGAGGAGAGAGTCAGAGAGAGAGAGAGAAAGAGAGAGAGAGAAAGAGAGAGAGAGAGAAAGCAACACAGCACTTCTCTACCAATCATGGAACAACCTTTGTTCTGTCCATGGTGTTACCACTTGGTATCATAGACTCAACCTAGTGCCACATGCACAGGAAGGTACGTGATCTACCCAGTGTGCTATCTCCTGGTCATGTCCATCTTACTTTTAAGTTCAAATCCTTCAGACCATCTATCAGGTAACATAAGGTCTCTCTCATTGACCCTTGGATCTCATTCTCATATTCCTCCCTTGGTTTGTTTTGTTATAGCCTCATTGGTTTTGTTCTAAAACCTACCAGACAAAACTTCCTAAGGTCTTATCACATGATCTGACTTTTTCCTGGGATTCTCTTCAGCCTGTTGGGCATATGGTTTGATACCTTGACTCAGGTCTCTATTTACTGACTACTCCACTAAAAATCAATCAACCCATTGTTTTATTGCCTCCTGTCCTGCTTCATTTTCATTCTCCAGGTCATTTATCACCTCACCTAACCTATGGATTTTACATACTTCCTTTGTTTATTGAATGTCTTTAGCCACCAGAATTATTGCTCTATTCTGGATCATATGATGAAGAGAGAACATGGATTGAGGTCAGTGCTCAGTAAACATTAACTTTATAAATAAACGAAAAAGAAATGAGAAAAAGTTTCTACTTATTTTTTGATCATGCCTATTATGTAGGGAAGGCAGAGAGTGATTGCATCATGAATGTTTCTTGGATGAGTCAGATTATTTTTTTCAATAAACTTAAATTACAACAGAAGAAATAACTTTAAACATGAAGTCAACAGTGCAGGGCATGCTAAGTATATGAAGTCTGATGAGGTCAGTGAAACAAAAATCAGCCTTCATTTAGCTAAAGAATACTGAGGACCTTCATGAAAAGACAGTGAAGATTTAGCTATGTCTACAGATGGGTAGAGGGAGAAATCAAAGGGAAGTCTGTACAGGAAGGATGGATTTTTTGTGACCACCATAGAAGGTGGTATCAACTTTTCTTAGATACCAAGACAAACACAACTAAAGAGGATTGCAAAGGCAGAGCTAAATTATGAAGATTTCCATCAAATCTGAACCATTTAAGTAATTTACTTCTACTTGGATTTAATTACTTTGATCCTTGCTTGGTCCTTAAACTTTTCCCCTTGCTTTGTCCTATTTTAGAAAATTCAATCGCTTCTGGAAAAGAATTAATAAGAAGTGGAAAGCTTCTTGGGGCTTAGGGGGTCAGTGAAGGGTGTCCTCCCCTCCCCTCCCCTTTTTATCTTTTTTTGGTCACCACCAGCTTTATGGATTAAGGTGTCAAACTGGGCACAACTACAGGGTTCAAAATCTTCCTTGCACTTGAGGTCATTTGAGAGCCATGAAAGTGCATATCAGAACAATAGCTTTGATAGTGAACTGTTGATCAGAAGGAATTAAATCCAAACTAGGAAATTCATGGTTAACTTTGTGTTGCATTATATGTTTGATGTTTTTAAAATTTGTTTTTTTAATCCCTAATGGGTAAATAATGTAGTAAGGAGAAATTACTTCCTACATTTAAATTACTGACTAAAGCATATTCTTTAATTACTTAAAACACTACTTTCTTAAACAATGTTTACATTTTCATCCCTTATGTTTTTATTTCATAATCAGTGCTAAATATGAATAGACTTAATTTTTCTGCTTTAAATTTTTCATTTGGTCACATTTGCTTATTTTTAAATCTTGCTAACTCTGAACCTTTCTCTTGCTGTTAACCCTTCCTAGAGTTATTAACATATTTACGACTTAATGTGAAACTTTATATTTTAATTTTTCCTTCTTTTTTTTGCATGTGACTTTAAAACTTTCAACTGTACATTTTCTTCACTTCTAAAATTGTATTTTTGCTTTTCTCTTCCTTTTATGTTTCAATAGTGTCATAAAAATGAAACTGATTATTAAAATGCAAAAACAGAAGATGAGTAGTATGGTCAAAGGCCTTTTCAAAGGCCTATAATAATATGACAAAAGCATATTTCTTTGTTTATTCTATTTATTTATTTATTTATTTATTTATTTTATGAATGTGAGAGACCAGAACATCACTCTAGCATATGGGAGGGCAAGCATCAAACAGAGGACCTCATGCATGAAAATCTTCCGTTCTACACACTGAACCATCACTCCAGCCACAAACAAAGACTATTCTACACCTCAGAAGCAGATAATCACAGCTTATTCGGCAAGTCATGCCAAAGTAATGCCAAAATTAGCAGGGGAAATAAATATCAAGGACACAGCAAAGATTAGGCCTTTAATTGCTGATTGCTGTACTCAGATCATGGGTCCAATGGTGCTACAGTTTCAGAGAGGCCTGCTGGGGAGGAGGGGAGGAAGACACCTTCCCCATCCAGAGAATACACACACCTTTTAAATTGCCCTATCTCCCTTCCCTAAATGGCATAAAAGAGAAGTCATTACCAGAAATTTATATAGTTTTTTTCTTATTCCAAAGCCCATATAATAACCTATCACATCCTAACAGATGACAGCAGAACCCCAAAATCACAACTCCGTATATAAAAAATTAGGAAATAATGGATTTGTAGGCAGGGTATAGAGAGCAGTTTGCAAAAGGATCTAAGTGGGGTACTTCGCTCACCTTGTAGAGCTGCTGCTTCAAGAACAGCTGCAGCAAAGCAACCCCTGACCACCACAGTTTTTGCTTTCAGTCTTCTGTTGTGACAACTCGTAAAAACAGAAAACTTCTGTTAGCTGTTGATCTCAGGCAAAACTTAGTAATGTCATGAGCCCCTTGGAATATATCTAAAATAGACATACTAGATTCCTCCAAAATGGAGACCCTAAATCTAATCAGCTATATTCTTGCCTGTAGGTTCCTTGCAGATGCTACCATGATGACAACTGACTTCCCCAGGGGTAATGGCCTCACCAATGTGTCCTGGAACCCCACCTCTCCAGAGTCCTGCCCCACTAGGGAAAGATACAAAGAGGCTGGGAGTATGGATCCACCAGTTAACACCATGTCCAGAGGAGAAACAAGAACAGAAACTAGACCTTCCACCTTCTGCACCCCATAATGATCCTGGGTCCATGCTCCCAGAGGGATAAAGAACAGGAAAGCTTCCAATGGAGGGATGGGATATGGAGCTCTGGTGGTGGGAATTATTTGGAACTGTACCCTTCTTACAAACAACAACAGAAATCTACTCTTAAATTGAATTAGGCAAACTCACTGTTTTTTAGTAGGCTTCCTTCCCACATGAGGATTATGTTTTAGCTGAATTTCATAAGGTTTTGTGAGTCTATTACCTGATGTCCTCCAGAAGTTTTCAAAATATGATGTCTAATGTGGAAAGTGTTGAGGGACAAAGTACCACACAAAAAATAGGAGTATTTACAGTGTGGCTTGGAAAGGTAGAGGCAGGGCTTAGGTTTTAAAACCTAGAACCTGTGAGAACTCTGATTCTCTCTCTGTCCAGATACCATCATGTGAGTATTAGCTGTGTTTCTGTTTACCTCTCTCTCTCTCTCTCTCTCTCTCCTCTCTCTCTCTCTCTCTCTCCGTATATATCCTCCGTATATATCCTTCTAGCATGGTGATGTTCTCATTTTTTCCCTGAATACCTGAAAATCATGCTCCCTCCTCAATTCTTTGTTGATATAATACATAACAGACCTTTAATTTTGGGAGAACAAATGCAGTTCTTCCCTCCCCCCACTCTTAAATAGAAGGTATTTTGGGTAACTTGCCTTCAAGGGTGAAGCCTGACATGAAACTAATATGATATGTATTTAACAAATAAGTGAGATGTGAGTTTCCCTAGAAGTCTAACATCTAAGTCCATAGTCATATAGGGACTGTTTTGGAGGGGACATTTGAAAATTATTTTCAACAAAAGGTATCCATCAGAAGAAGCCCACAGACTGAAAAGAGATATGCAACATTATGAGAAAAAGAAAATGATTAAGCCTGTCATAAGAACAGTAAATACTCAGCAACTATTTGTTGTGTTTATGATGAAAAGGCTTTCCATTGGATCAATGCAATACCTGGCAAACGCTAGAAGAAGAATGCAATACCTGCTACTGGCATTTCTGTCATTTTCCTAGAGAAATAAAATAGACATCAAAAGAAAAGTTTTTGTGCATTCTATTGAGCTGAATAGGGTAGATGGACATCTTTTAAGAAAAATGGAACCAGCTCTCATCATCCATCTTACAAATGTTTGTCATTAATCCAGTGGAGACAGCAAGAAAGAGCATGGATCCAACAAAATCTGAAGTCATTAGAAATAGTGTTAGGCTGGGACTTACAGAGTCTGAATTTTAAGGGCAAGGGTATAGCATAATAGTTATGCAAAGAGTCTCATGATTGAGGATCCAGAGTCCCAGATTCATTCCTGCGGCACCACCATAAACCAGATCTAAGCACAGCTCTGATTTAAAAAAAAAAAAAAAAAAAAGTCTGAGTTTAAAGACAAGGCTTTTCATTAAAGCAGGTCATGTTCGTAAGTAGGTCTGCTTATAAAGTGACTAGGCTAGACCAACTTCAATGCCTTTATAGTTGGTGTCTTCTAGAATTTATAAATCTAATCTCAGTATTGGCAAGATATACATGGTGTGTTGACTGCACTATATCAGCCACATTTTTTTCACACACACACACACACACACACACAGCCCAAAAACACAATGCCTTGGCTACACAGGATATTTGGAATCACAGATGATGATATCTCAAGATCTTGCATCTTGTTACATGACTGTGTGCTTTTGGAACATATGAGAAATATTCTGCATGAAAACAGAGAGGCTAATTCTTCATTGTAGAATATTTGGAAATGGAATGATGAGAAAGTTACTGTAAGTTACAAAGCATCTTAGGTTGTGTACATTATATATAAAATCCATGACTATAAAGTTATTGAGTAATATGTTTTAAGAGTGCACATACATAAAGGATGACAATTTTTTTAGAGCGTAAGTGGCACATAAAATAAAAATACTATCATTTCAAATAAGAGCTTTAAAAATCCAAGAGATTCACTATATTCAGAAAAGAAACAAATAACAAATTGGGTAAGAAATTTAACTCACAACTTGGATAATAAGTTATAGGTTATACTGTATAATATATAGTAAATAATAAGATTTGTAGTTTAACAGGAAGGAAGTGCTCTCTAAATAAATAAAATATAAGCTGTGGAAGGGTAAATCTTTGAAATGTATGTCATTTTTTTTTATTTAAGAAAGGATTAATTAACAAAATCATAAGGTAGGAGGGGTACAACTCCACACAATTCCCACCACCAAATCTCCATAACCCACCCCCTCCCCTGATAGCTTTCCCATTCTCTATCCCTCTGGGAGCATGGACCCAGGGTCATTGTGGGTTGCAGAAGGTTGAAGGTCTGACTTCTGTAATTGCTTCCCTGCTGAACAAGGGCGTTGACTGGTCGGTCCATACTCCCAGTCTGCCTCTCTCTTTCCCTAGTAGGGTGGGTCTCTGGAGAAGCTGAACTCCAGGACACATTGGTGGGGTCTTCAATCCAGGGAAGCCTGGCCAGCATCCTGGTGGCATCTGGAACCTGGTAATTGAAAAGAGAGTTAACATACGAAGCCAAACAAATTGTTGAGCAATCATGGACCCAAAGCTTGGAATAGTGGAGAGGAAGTGTTAGGGGGATACTCACTGCAAACTCTAGTGTACTTCTGCTTTAAAGGTATATATTTTGCAGTAGTTTATGGATACGTGTGAACATAAGCTCTCTCTCACAGAAACTGGTGTATATCTAGGTTATGGGACTTTGTTAGAAAGTGAACCACCTGAGATGAAATTAGAGTGTACTATTAAAGGAAAGGTCTCACCCGAGTAATGAAGCTGAAGGGTTGTCATTCCACATGTGAAGTCTTTGGACACAGTCTGAGGTGAAGCATGTTGAGGTGGCAATCGTTGCTTTGGTTAGGTTGTGATCGGCGGATGCAATATTATTTGGTATGGATTGGGAGAGGCATACGGGAAAGTGGGCCCTATCCATGGGTTCCAGGACTCCATAACACCCAACCAAAAAGAGGTATATACTCCTATGTTCATAGCAGCACAATTCATAATAGCTAAAACCTGGAAGCAACCCAGGTGCCCAACAACAGATGAGTGGCTGAGAAAGCTGTGGTATATATACACAATGGAATACTATGCAGCTATCAAGAACAATGAACCCACCTTCTCTCAACCATCTTGGACAGAGCTAGAAGGAATTATGTTAAGTGAGCTAAGTCAGAAAGATAAAGATGAGTATGGGATGATCCCACTCATCAACAGAAGTTGAGTAAGAAGATTTGAAAGGGAAACTAAAAGCAGAACCTGACCAAATTGTAAGTAGGGCACCAAAGTAAAAACCCTGTGGTGAGGGGTAGACATGCAACTTCCTGGGCCAGTGGGGGGTGGGAGTGGGTGGGAAAGATGGGTCACAGTCTTTTGGTGATGGGAATGGTGTTTATGTACACTCCTAGCAAAATGTAGACATATAAATCAGTAGTTGATTAATATGAAAGGGGGAAAATCAATTGTATGTCTCAAAGTTTCTCAAAACACAGACTGAATCTTTTTAATATATAGGCTGTGTATTTGATATTCAGGCTCTCTCAAAAGCCTAGACCAAGTAGATTAGAAGCATCCAATAGCACAGCTATATACAAGATACTGGATACTATACAGCAAACCATAACAAAAGGACCTTTCAAAGTTAACCCAATTACCAAATAATGTGATGATAACATTAACTATCAATTGTCTTTTTGAACCCTAAGACAGCAGGAACCTCACATCTCCACTATAGAGCCCCTACTTCCCCCAGTCATGTATGTCATTTTTTTGACGGGGGGAGACAGCACCATGAGTTAAAGAAGTATTTTAGCTAAAGAATCAGTGCAGGGATAGAAATACCAATGCAGAAAGTAGAATGTTCTAGAAGAAATGACACTTAATGAAGTTTAAACCTTGGGTGACACAGTAAATAACAAAAAGTAAGACAGTAATCACTGATTTGGTGCATCCTACATCTCAGACCTTGCCTTATTCAGAACTTTACATTTCCCATCTAATTTCATTTTACAGCAACTACAGGAGCTAGAAAATACTATCTCCATTTTATAATTGGAAAAGAAATAAAAGCTTAAAAAAATCAATAAAACTTTAGCTAGACTCACAAAACAAAACATGGAGAAGACACAAATAAATTGGATTGTAAATGAAAGAGGAGATAGCACAACAGACAGCACAGAAATTCAACATAACATGCGAAGCTTCTATGAACAACTATATGCCATTAAGCTAGAGAACCTGGAAGAAATGGATGATTTCCTAGATACCTAGGAACTTCCAAAATTAAATAGAGAGGAACTAGATAGTATGAACAGGTGCATCACAGCTAATGAAATTGAAACAGTTATTAAAAACCTTCCCAAGAATAAAAGTCCTGGACCAGGTGGTTTTACATATGAATTATACAAAACCTTTTAAGAAAAACTAATACCTCTGCTTTTAAATGTCTTCCAGAAGATTGAAGACACTAGAATACTCCTTTCCAGCTTCTATGAAGCCAACATCACTTTGATGCCAAAAGCAGACAGGTACACAACCAAAAAAAAGAAAACTATATCTCTTATTCTTCTTCTAGCGTTTGCCCTTCTTCCGTAGCCAGTCAACAGCATCAGGTTGAGCCTGTTGTAAAGTTTCGAGACCTCCTTTGAATCTGGAGAGGTGGCAGTCATTGACTATGTGGGTCATAGTCTGTCTGTAGCCGCAGGGGCAATTCAGGTCATCTCTGGCTCCCCAGCAATGGAACATAGCAGCGCACCGGCCATGGCCTGTTTGATAGCGATTGAGGAGGGCCCAATCATAACGTGCTAGGTCAAAGCCGGGTTGACGCTTGCAGGGGTCTGTGATGAGGTGTTTGTTCTTTACCTCAGCTGACTGCCAACTCTGTTTCCAAGAGACTGGAACAGAGAAGTTCAGTGTAGGCATAGGGGACCAGATTGGGTGACGAGACGTCAAGCGTTGGACAGGGTGGGCGAAGATATCCGCGTATATTGGCAGGTCCGGTCGAGCGGAGACGTGGGAAATGAACTTAGATGATGCCGCAACCCGACGAATATCTGGCGGGGTGACGTTGCTAAGAACTGGCAGCCATGGAACCGGGGTGGAACGGGTGGTTCCAGAAATTATCCTCATGGAGGAAATAATTTGGAATCAACCAAGTGGACATGGGGGCTACGGAACCATACTGGGGCACAGTATTCTGCAGTGGAATAGCATAATGCCAGAGATGATGATCGTAGTGTGGAAGCGCTCACGCCCCATAAGGAGCTGGCCAGTCTTGGAATGATGTTATTCCTCGCGCCCACCTTTGCTACAGTTTTTATGAGATGTTTGTGAAATGACAGAGTGCGATCGAGAGTAACGCCAAGATAGACTGGCTGGGCTTCATGCCGGATTCTCGTACCACCAAGCTGCACATTAAGCTCACGCGAGGCCGAGGCATGGTGTAGATGGAAAACAGATGATACCATTTTTGCAGTGCTAGGGATTAGTCACCATTTTTTACAGTAATCAGATATCTCTGATGAACATAGATGCTAAAATATTGAACAAAATTCTAGCCAACCAGATACAAAAGTATATTAAAAAGATTGTTCATCATGACGAAGTGGGGTTTATCCCAGGGATGCATGGTTGGTTTAATATATAAATCAATCAATGTATTCCACCACATCAATAAATGCAAGACAAAAAAACCACTTGGTCATATTAACAGATGCAGAGAAAACTCTGGAAAAATACAGCATTCCTTCATGATCAAAACACTACAAAAATGGGAATAGATGGAAAATTCCTCAAGATAGTGGAGTCTATATAGTAAAACAACAACCAACATCATACTCAATGTTGAAAAACTGGAAGCATTTCCCCTCAGATCAGGTAACAGACAGGGTTGTCCATTATGACCATTACTATTCAACACAGTGTTGGAAGTTCTTGCCATAGCAATCAGGCAGGAGCAAAGAATAAAAGGGATACAGACTGAAAGAGAAGAAGTCAAATTCTCCCTATTTGCAGATGACATGGTACTTTACATAGAAAAACCTAAAGAATACAGCAAAAAGTTTCTGGAAATCATAAGACAAAACAGTAAGGTGTCAGGCTACAAAATTAACATTAAAAAGTCAGTGGCATTCCTCTATGCAAACAGTAAGTTAGAATAAGTTGAAATCCAGAAATCAATTCCTTTTACTATAGCAACAAAAACAATCAAATACCTAGGAATAAACTTAACCAAAGAAGTGAAAGACTTGTATACTGAAAATTATGATTCACTACTCAAGGAAATTGAAAAAGACACAAAGTGGAAACATATTCCATGTTCATGGGTTGGAAGAATTTACATCATCAAAATGATGATACCACCCAGAGCCATATACAAATTTAATGTTATCCCCACCAAGATACTTTTTAGGAGAATAGAACAAATGCTACAAATGTTTATCTGGAACCAGAAAAAAACCAAGAAATGACAAAGCAATCTTGAAAGAACAGAAATGGAGGTATCACATTCCCATATCTCAAATTGTATTATAAGGCCATTGTTATCAAAACTGCTTGGTACTGGAACATGAATAGACACACTGACCAGTGGAATAGAATTGAGAGCCCAGAAGTAAGCCCCAACACCTATGGACAGCTAATCTTTGACAAAAGTGCCCAGGTTATTAAATGGGGAAAGCAGAGTCTCTTCAACAAATGGTCTTAGAAAAAAAATGGGTGTCTACCCCTCACCACACCCTAACAAAAGGACTTTTCAAAGTTAACCCAATTGCCAAATAATGAGATGATAACATTAACTATCCATTGTCTTTCTGAACCCTAAGACAGCAGGAACCTCACATCTCCACTATAGAGCCCCTACTTCCCCCAGTCCTGGAACCCTTGGATAGGGCCCACTTTCCCGTATTCCTCTCCCAATCCATATCAAATAATATTGCATCCGCCGATCACAACCTAATCAACGCAATGATTGCCACCTCAACATGCTTCACTTCAGACTGTGGAGACTTCACATGTGGAATGACAACCCTTCAGCTTCATTACTTGGGTGAGACCTTTCCTTTCATAGTATACTCTAATTCCATCCCAGGTGGTTCACTTTCTAACAAAGTCCCAAAACCTAGATATACACCAGTTTTTGTGAGAGAGAGCATGTGTTCACACGTATCCATAAACTACTGCAAAATATATACCTGAAAGCAGAAGTACACTAGAGTTTGCAGTGAGTACCTCCCTAACACTTCCTCTCCACTATTCCAAGTTTTGGGTCCATGATTGCTTAACAATTTGTTTGGCTTTGTATGTTAACTCTCTTTTCAGTCACCAGGTTCCAGATGTCATCAGGATGCTGGCCAGACTTCCCTGGATTGAAGACCCCACCAATGTGTCCTGGAGCTCCACTTCCCCAAAGACCCACCCTACTAGGGAAAGAGAGAGGCAGACTGGGAGTATGGACCGACCAGTCAATGCCCATGTTCAGAGGGGAAGCAATTACAGAAGCCAGACCTTCCACCTTCTACAACCCACAGTGACCCTGGGTCCATGCTCCCAGAGGGATAGAGAGTGGGAAAGTTATCAGGGGAGGGGATGGGATATGGAGATTGGGTGGTGGGAATTGTGTGGAGTTGTACCCCTCCTCCCCTACGGTTTTGTTAATTAATCCTTTCTAAAATAAAAGAAAAAAGATGGGTTGAAACATGAAGAAGAATGAAACTGAACCACTATATTTCACCAAATACAAAAGTATATTCCAAGTGGATCAAGGACTTGGATTTTAGACCTGAAACTATCAGATACTTAGAGGAAAATATTGGCAGAACTCTTCTGTGCATAAATTTTAAAGTTATCTTCAGTGAAACAAATCCAATTACAAAGAAGACTAAGGCAAGCATAAAACTAAACAGCGTCTGCACAGCAAAAGAAAACACTACCCAAAGAGATACCTCACAGAATGAGAGAAGATCTTTATATGTCATATATCAGACAAGAGGCTAATAACCAAAATATATGAAGATTTTGCCAAGCTCAACAAGAAGAAAACAAATAACCCCATCCAAAAATGGGGAGAGGACATGGACAGAATATTCACCACAGAAGAGATCCAAAAGGTCAAGAGAAAAACACATGGAAAAATGCTGCAAGTCTTTGATTGTAAGGGAAATGTAATTAAAGACAACAATCAGATACCACTTCACTCCTATGAGAATGTCATACATCAAAAAAGGTAACAGCAACAAATGCAGAAGTTGTGGGGTCAAAAAAACCCTCCTGCATGGCTGGTGGGAATGTAAATTGGTTCAACCCCTGTGGAGAACAGTCTGGAGAATTCTCAGAAGGCTAGAATTGGACCTACCCTATGATCCTGCAATTCCTCTCCTGGGGATATATCCTAAGAAACCCAACACACCCATCCAAAAAGATTTGTGTATACCTATGTTCTTAGCAGCACAATTTGTAATGGCCAAAACCTGGAAGCAACCCAGGTGTCCAAAAAATGAGTGGCTAAGCTAGTTATGGTATTTATACACAATGGAATACTACTCAGATATTTAAAATGGTGACTTCACTATTTTCAGTCAATCTTGGATGGAGCTTGAAAAAATCATGTTAAGTGAAATAAGTCAGAAACAGAAGGATGAATATGGGATGATCTCACTCTCAGGCAGTAGTTGAAAAACAAGGTCAGAAGAGAAAACAGAAGTAAAACCTGAGATGGAGTTAGTGTATTGCACCAAAATAAGACTGGCAAGAGTAGGGGGAGAGTACAGGTCCAAAAAGGATGACAGAGGACCTAGTGGGAGTTGTATTTTTATGTGGAAAACTGAGAAATGTTATGGATGTACAAACTATTGTATTTACTGTTGAATGTAACCATTAATCCCCCAATAAAGACATTTTTAAAAAACAGTAATTTTCAATGGTAACAAAGGTGATAGGGAGTAAAACAAAGATAAAACTTAGGTTTATCCAGACCTTAAAATAAGGTTGTTTCACTTGTATTAAGCAACATAAATGGAAGAAACATAAATACTTTGGGAAGTGGTATCAGGGAATAAAGTGAAGAATAGTCATGTCATAAAGTATTTATAAAGGAGTAGCTGAAGCAAAAGTGACTTAAGATGAATCAACAGTGAAAAATTACTCCTTGTTACACTGCAGTGCCAGATTTCACACTTTTTAACTGAGTGCAAGAAAACACATATGAAGTCCAAATTGATTTCAGATACATTTTTACATTTAAATAAATGTGTATTTAGGTATATTTGATTTGAGATTTCAAACACTATCCACAGCAAGATGATACAGTTTCATATATCCCATAAAAATACCAACTTTAAAAATATTCAGTTATTTATTGAGCTCATAAATAATCTGGAAAGCAATTTGACTAATGTGAATAATCTTAAGCATTTTAATGATCAAAGAACAATTACAGGAGTGGGGGCAGACAGCATAATATTTATGCAAAAAGACTTTCAAGACTGAGGACCCAAGGTACTAGATTCAATCCCCCTACCACCATAATCCAGGCCTGAGCAGTGCTCTAGTAAATAAATAAATAAACAAATAAATAAATAACAAGGAAAAATTACATTATTTAATAGTGATAGATAAAATACTACCATAATTGAGGAGTACGGTGGTATCGCAGCAGGTTAAGCACACATGGCTCGAAGTGCAAGGACGAGAGGAAGGATCCCGGTTCAAGCCCCTGGCTTCCCCCCTGCATGGAAGTCGCTTCAGAGGCAGTGAAGCAGGTCTGCAGGTGTCTATCTTTCTCTCTCCCTCTCTGCCTTCCCTTCCTCTCTCCATTTCTCTCTGTCCCATTTAACAACAATGATGTCAATAACTTCTTCTTCTTCTAGTGTTTGCCCATGTCAATAACTACAACAATAAAACAACAAGGGCAACAAAAGGGAATAAATAAATAAATAAATTTAAAAAGAAAGAAAATACTATCATAAGTACCCATCATTGTAGGGAATAACTGGGATTATTATCTATTGTATTAGAGAAATTACTAAATTGATAGACTCTAAGAAGCAGTTCAGGGTGGGGACAAGGGAGGCTGGTAGGGGTTGCTGTAACTAGTTTATGGCAGTATATTTAAGTAGGATTTTGTATGTTTTATGATTTGATAGCTTAGAATTGATGGAAAAACAAGTTGAGGTTTTAAGCAGTTTCAAAGAAAGTCTTCAAAGCAATATTTCTATCACATTTTTAAACAGCATAATGTTGATAATGTCAACAATACTACTTAGAATTTTTCTCTTCTTGAATAGAAATAAAATCATGTAGTTGAAGTTGACTTTGGTTTCAGAATCATAAAAATAAAGAGCATGATTTTAGTCACACATTTAATTTAGCATAATGAAATTAATTCTTTATCCTACTTGGATTTTAGCAATCTGTGTATAGCTTTGGGAAAACTTGGAAGAATATTATTTTATGAAATGTGATTAAGAAACTTGAAGTTCATGGAAGTTTCTATTAAATTCTGCTCATTAATATTAATAAGGTCTACTATTTACTGACATTTTATGATATTTAAATAAATGTGGTTCTGCCTGGGATGTTCTTATCTAAAAATATGTCTCATGACAGAAAAAAAATCTCTTGGTGAAATCCTTAATTTACCACTTTTACATCCTATAAATAAATAAGTTTAGGTACATCATCTCTTCTGCTACTAAACTACAGAAGGTGAAATTTATAATTTAAAAAGTCACATCAAATTATTTGAATGGACTTTCTTCAGGTATTTTCCAATTTCAATGAAAATAATGTTACAAGTGTTATGATTTTAATGTGTCAAGATCTGTACAGAAAACATAACACAGCAAAACTAAAAGAGAAGGGGGTGGGCGGAGGAGAGAGAAATTATTTTTTACTGCTGGTTTCAGAATGTATCAAGAAAATGCTGACCTGGAAGGAGGTAAGGAATATTCTATAAAAAACTATTATATATTGAGTGCTCAGTGAGAAAGGACTTCAACCAGGAATACTGTATCCTTCTAGACTAGTATTCAGAATAGATAGAGAGATAAAATCCTTCTCAGATAAGCAACAGTTGAAGGAATCAATTATAACCAAACCTGATCTATAAGAAGTTCTAAAGGATCCCATATAAATAATATCACCAAAAACATGTCACATATCATTACACTTGGAAAAGTTCAGAATAATGACACTGAAATATCTTAAAATCCATAACGTCAATACATGTCAATGGCCTGAATTTGTCCATTAAAAGGCACAAGCAGGAAGATGAATCAGAAAACACAACTAAATTATATGCTGTCTGTAGGAATCCTACCTAACTCAAAAAGACAAACACAGACTCAGAGTGAAAGGATGGAAAACCATCATACAAGTCAATGGAAAACATGCGCACGCGCATGCGCAAATGACAGAAAAATCTATTCTCATATCTGACATAATAGGCTTTAAAATAATGCAGTAAAAGATAGGGATGGACATTACACATGCTCAAAGGATCAGTCAGGCAAGAGGACTTAACAATTATTAACATTTATGTACTCAGTGAGGGACCATCTAAATATTTCAAACATCTACCGAAAGAGCTATGAAAATACATCAACAGAAACACAGTAATAGTAGGAGATTTCAACACGACACTCTCTCAGATTAACAGATTATCTAGGTACAGGGTTAATAAAATACAATTCAATAAAGAGATAAACTAGACACATATTGGACACTCTCAAAGTCCCTCACCCCAAGAGAGTAGAATACACATTATTTTTGAGTCTATATGAAACAATCTCAAAGACAGACAATCTGTTAGGTCACACAAATACAGTGTCAACAAATTCAAGAGTATGGAAATCATCCCTAGCATCTTCTCAGACCACAGCAGAATTAAACTAATACTTACAACAAATAAAAAAATAGTAAAAGTACTAAAATACAAAAACCAAAAACTATTGGGCCAAAGAGTAAATTAAGGAAACAAAGTGTTCCTATAATCAAAAGAAAAATGATTGCATGGTTTATTAAAATATTTGGGACACAGCTAAAGTAGTATTAAGAGATAAACTCATAGCCATATAGTCACACATTAGGAAACAAGAAAAAGCTCAAATAAGTAACCTGAATACACACCTTAAGGACTTAGAAGAGGACAACAACAAAGGAACCATAAAGAAAGCAGAAAGACTAAAACAACCAAAATTAGGACAGAAATAAATAACATCAAAAATAAGAGAACCATACAATACAAATGATCAATGAAACTAAATGTTGGTTGTTGTAAAGGGTCAACAATGTTGATAAAAACTTGGCCAAACCCATTACAAAACAAAAACCAACAAAAGAAAACAAAATAGAGACTCGAATAAATAGAATTGTAAATAAGAGAGGAGCTATTACAACATACACCATAGAAACCCAAAGTATCATGCAAGGCTTCTGTGAACATATATGTGACCAAGCTAGAGAACCTGAAAGAAATAGAAGAGTTCCTAGAAGTATATAACCTTCTTGTTTCTTAAGTTCTGTCCATAAGTAAAATCATCTCCTGCATATCATACAGTTTCTGGATGACCTCACTTAACATGATTCCTTGAAATTCTATCCAAAAAGAGAGAAAGAAGGTGAATTCATCATTCGTAATAGCTGAATAGTATTCTATTGTGTACATACACCATTGTTCTTTCTTTTTTTATTATTTATTTATAAAATGGAAACACTGACAAGACCATAGGATAAGAGGGGTACAAATCCCACTACCAGAACTCCATAACCCATCCCATTCCCTGATAGCATTCTTATTTTTTTTAATTATTTGTATGGATATTTTTTTCTGGAGAATCTTTTTTTAAATTAATTTATATATTTCAAAAAGGAGACATTAACAAAACCATAGGATAGGAGGGGTACAACTCCACACAATACCCATCGCCAGATCTCTATATCCCATCCCCTCCCCTGATAGCTTTCCCATTCTCTATCCCTCTGGGAGTATGGACCCAAGGTCATTGTGGGTTGCAGAAGGTGGAAGGTCTGGCTTCTGTAATTGTTTCCCCGCTAAACATGAGTGTTGACTGGTCCATCCATACTCCTAGTCTGCTTCTCTGTTTCCCTAGTAGGGTGGTGCTCTAGGGAAGCAGAGCTCCAGGACACATTGGTGGAGGAAGTCTGGACTGGTTGGCATCATGCTGGCATCTGGAACCTGGTGGCTGAAAAGAGAGTTAACATACAAAGCCAAATAAATTGTTGAACAATTATGGACATAAAGGCTGGAATAGTGCAGATGAAGCTTTGGGGAGAACTCACTACAGACTATTGTGTACTTCTGCTTTCAGGTATATATTTTGCCCTAGTTAATGGATGCATGTGAACATATGCTCTATCCCAGGGGACCTGATCTATATCTAGGTTTTGGGACTTTGTTAGGAAGTGAGCCACCTGGAATGGAATTAGACAATACTATGAAAGGAAAGGTCTCACCCGAGTAATGAAGCTGAAGGGTTGTCATTCCACACCTGAAGTCTCTGGACACAGTCTGAAGTGAAGCAACCGGTGGCACAGCTATATACAAGATGCTGGGTATTATACAGCAAATCCTAACAAAGGGACCTTTCAAAGTTAACCCAATTACCAAATAATGTGATTATAGCAATAACTATCCATTGTCTTCTTGAAGCCTAAGACAGCAGGAACCTCACATTTCCACTATAGAGCCTATATTTCCCCCAGTACTGGAACCTTAGGGTGGGACACACTTTCCTGCATGTTCCTCTCAATCTGTATCAAATAATAGTGCATCTGCTGATTGCAACCTAATCAATGCAACGAGTGCCACCCCAGCATTCTTATTTTTTAACCCTTTGGGATTATGGACCCAGGGTCACCATGGGGTGCAGAAGGTGGAGGGTCAGGAAAACATAAAGTAAAACTGTGACTTATTTGTTGTATTACACCAATGCCAAAAACTCTGGGAGAAGGAGGATAGGGAGAGGGATTGGGGCTGGTATGGAGTGAGGGGTGCTTTCAGATCTTGGTACCAGATTATAAAAAATGACCTAAATTGTTAGTAAGAGTATTTTGTAGACACCTATCACAGCATGATGAGAAATAGAATTTTTCAATCTGTTATTCCCCTGACATAATGAATTAATAGTGGGTTCTAAGATTATGTTATTAGGAGTATAGTTTCACATTACTCCCATCACCAAAGGTGTATCCACACCCACACCCCACATGGGTACCTGAAAACTCATTGATCCCACAGAGTTTTCTAGTTTCTGGCAATACACCAATGGAGAAAGAGATTTGTTTGAGGTCTAGGCCCATCAAGTCTGTTTGAGAATCTCTGGATTCCCTGACTATGGCCCCAGCTGTTGGGGTGGCCTGATAGTGACTAAAAGGTCATCATTAAAGTATGCAAGTCTCTTGTCCTTACTCAGCTTTTGCAGTCCTTACTTTGATAATGTTAAATTTAGAGTGAGTAAGGGAAGTATAATAGGAAGTAGGTAAGTAGGGTAGCTAAGTCTAAGTAAACACTATTTCATTATGAACTTTATGGTATCTTCACCGTTTGTGAGGTGACTCCCCTGTAGGTGGGGGGCCAGGGGCTCAAACCAGGATGTTTATGCTAGTCCTTGTGCTTTGTACAACCTGTGCTTAAGGTTGCACTATCACCCAACTCCCAGTTTATACATTGTATACAACCCCAACTAGGTCCTCTTCCATCCTGGTCCAGTACCTGAACTCTCCCCCACACAAATCCCAGAGTCTTTTACGTTGTTGTAATACACCAACTCCATTACAAGCTCTGTTTAGTGTTTTCTATTCTGATCTTTTTCAACTTCTGCCTGTGAGTGATATCATCCCATATTTATCCTTCTGTTTCTGAATTATTTCACTTAACATGATTTCTACAAGCTATATCTAAGATGGGCTGAAAATGGTGAAATCACCATTTTTAATAGATGAGAAATATATATATCACAACTTGCTCAGCCACTCATCTGTTGTTTTGACACGTGGTTTTCTTCCAGGTTTTGCCTAGTACAAATTGTGCTACTATGAACATAGGTATACACAAATCATTTTGGATGGGTGTTTTGTTTCTTTAGGATATCTCCCCAGGAGAAAAATTGCAGGGTAATAGGTTAGGTCCATTTCTAACCTTGTGAAAGTTCTCAAGACTGCTCTCCACGGAGGCTGGAATAATTGACATTCCCACCAGCAGTGCAGGAGGGTTCCTTTGACCCCATAACCACTCCAGCATTTGTGGCTGCTATCTATTCTGGTGTATGACATTCTCACAGGAGTGAAGTGATATCTCACTGCTGTCTCTACTTGCATTTCTCTGACAATCAATGACTTGGACCAGTTTTTCATATGTTTCTCAGGCTTTCAGGATCTTCTTTTTTTAATTACTTATTTATTCCCTTTTGTTGCCCTACTGTTTTATTGTTGTAGTTTTTATTGCTGTTGTTACTGATGTCACTGTTGTTGGATAGGACAGAGAGAAATTGAGAGGAGAGGGGATGAAAGAGATGAGAGAAAGATAGACACCTGCAGACCTGCTTCACCACTTGTGAAGCGACTCTCCTGCAGGTGGGGAGCTGGAGGCTTGATTTCTGGATCTCCTGTGGTGAATATTCTGTTCATAACCTCTCCCCACTTTTGGATGGGGTTATTTGTTTTCTGGTTGAGTTTGGCAAGCTCTTTATATATTTTGGTTATTAATCTCTTGTCTGATGTATGGCATGTAAAAATTTTCTCCCATTCTGTGAGGGATCTCTTTGATTGGATAGTGGTTTCTTTTGCTGTACAGAAGATTTTTAATTAGATGTAGTCCCATTGGTTTATTATTGTTTAGTCTTATTTGTAATTGGATACATTTGTTTAATTGAAGATATCTTTAAAATTTAGAGAGAAAAAGTTCTGCCAATATTTTTTCTCTAACTATGTGATACTTTCCGGTCTAACATCCAAGTACTTGATCCACTTGGAATTTACTTTTGTGTCTGGTGAACTATATTGGTTCAGTTTCATTCTTCTGCTTGTGTCAACCCATTTTCTCCAACACCATTTGTTGAAGAGACTCTGCTTTCTCCATTTAACAGTCTGGGCACTTTTGTCAAAGATCACATGTCCATAGGTGAGAAGGCTTACTTCTGGACTCTTAATTCTATTCCTCTGGTCAGTGTATCTATTCATGTTCCAGTACCAGGCAGTTTTGATTACAAGGGCACTATAATACAATTTGGGATCTGGGAGTGTGATGCCTCCAGTCGTGTTCATTCTTCTCAAGACTTTTTTGGTAATTCAAGATCTTTTCTAGTTCCAGATAAACATTTATAGATTTTGTTCTATTCTCCTAAAAAATGTGCCTGGGATCTTGATGGGGATTGCATTAAATGTGTACATGGCTCCAGGTAGTATACTCATTTTGATACATTAATTCTTCCAACTCATTAACATGGAATATCTTTCCACTTCTTTGTGTCTTTTTCAATTTCCTTGAGTAGTGACTGATAATTTTCAGTGTACAACTCCTTCACTTCTTTGGTTAGGTTTTTTACTAGATATTTTATTGTTTTTGTTGCTGTTGTAAAAGTAATTGATTTTTGTCTTTCATCCTATTCTAATTTAGTGTTTGTATAGAGGAAAGGCATTGACTTTTGAATGTTAATTTTGTATCCTGACACTTTACTGTATTGCCTGATGATTTCCAAAAGCTTCTTGCTGAATTCTTTAGGTTTTTCTATGTATAGTATCATGTCATCGGCAAATAGGGAGAGTGTAACTTCTTCTCTTCCAGTTTGTATCCCTTTAATTCTTTGCTCCTGCCTGATTGCTATGGCAAGAACTTCCAACACTATGTTGAATTGTAATGGTGATAGTGGGCAGCCCTATCTAGTACCTGATATAAGGGGAAATGACTCCAGTTTTTCAGCACTGCATATGATGTTGATTGTACATTTGCTATACACAGACACTACTTTCTTCAGAAATTTCATATATTCCCATCTTTGTAGTGTTTTGATCATAAAGGGATATTGGATTTTGTCAAAGGCTTTCAATGCATCTATTGATAGTACTATGTGGTTTTTTTGTCTTGCATTTATTGATGTGGTGGATCATGTTGATTGACTTATGTATATTAAGCCAACTTTCATTCCTGGGATAAACCCAGTTGATCATGATGAAGAATATTTTTAATATAGTGCTTTTTTGTTGTCTAGAATTTTGTTCAATATTTTAGCATCTACAGAGATATCGGTCTGTACTTTTCATTCATTGTTGTTGCTGTTGTATCCCTGTCTGATTTTGGTATCGCAGTTGTATTGTTTTCATATAAGGTGGGAGGGAGTATTCCTGCATCTTCAATCTTTAGGATGAATTTTAAAAGTAGAGGTATTGTGCTTCTGATGGTATTGCAGCAGGTGAAGCACACATGGCCAGAAGCACAAGGATCAGAGTAAAGATCCTGTTTAAACCCCCTAGCTCCCCATCTGCTAGGGGGTCCCTTCACAAGTGATAAAGCAGATATACAGGTGTCTATCTTTCTCTCCCCCTCTCTGTCTTCTGCTCTTTTCTCGATTTCTCTCTGTCCTATTCTTCAACAACATCGGTGGCAACAGTAACAATGAGTGCAAAAAAAATGGCCTCTAACTAATTTTGTTAGTTTTAGGTATCTAGGAAGTAGTCCACTTCTTCCAGGTTCTCTAGCTTGGTGGCATATAATTGTTTATAGAACTTGGATGACACATTGAATTTTTGTGGTGTTAGTTGTGGTATCTCCTATTTCATTTATAATCTGATTTACTTGGGTCTTCTCCTTTTTTAGTTTTGTTAGTCTGGATAAAAGTTTGTATATTTTTTTTACTCTTTCAAAGAACCCACATTTATCTTCTTTGGTCTTTTGTATGGTTTTCTTGTTTTCTTTATTTCTGCCCTAACTTTAGTTATTTCAGTCCTTCTGGCTGCTTTGGAGTTCCTCTGTTCTTCTTCTTCTAAGTCTTTAAGGTATGCAATCAGGTTGTTTATTTTAGATTTTTCTTGTTTTCTAATGGTGTTTATAGTGCTATGAATTTCCCTCTCAGTACTGCTTTAGCTGTGTATCAAATATTTTGATAGCTTGTGCCTTAATTTTCAACTGAACTCTTGAAACATTTTAATTTCTTCCTTTGTTTCCTCTTTGACCCAGCAGTTGTTAAGTAGTGTACTGTTGAGTTTCCACATTTTTGCACTTTTACTAATTTTTATTTATTGTTAAGTGTTAATTTAATTTCACTGTGGTCTGAGAAGATGTTTGGGATGATCTCAATGCTCTTGAATTTGCTGATGCTGTCATTGTGGCCTAACATATGGTCTAGTTTTGTGAATGAACCCTGTGGACTTGAATTCAGTGTGTATTCCAGTTTCTTGGTGTGAATGACTCTGAAAATGTTCAGTAGTTCTAGTTGATCTATCTCTTCATTTAGCTCCCTCTTTTTTTAAATTGATTTTCTGCCTGGATAATCTGTCAAATTGAGAGAGTGGTATGTTGAAGTCCACTATTACTACTGTGTTGCTGTTAATATATTGCTATAGCACTTTCAGTAGATGTTTGATGCATTTAGATGGCCTCTCATTGGGTGCATAAATGTTGATAATTGTTAAGTCCTCTTACCTGACTGATCCTCTGAGCAGTAAATAATGTCCATAACTATCTTTGTTATTTTATTTATTTTATGGCCTATCATGTCAGATAAGCTAATCCTTACCATTTTTTGTTACCCATTGGCTTGTATGAAATTTTCCATCCTTTCACTTTGAGTCTATATTTGTCTTGTTGAGTTAGGTGAGATTTCTGCAGACAATTTACAGTTGGGTTTTGTTTTCTGATCCATCTTCTTACTCTACGCCTTTTAATAGGTGAATTCAGGCTATTGACATGTATTGGTGTTATAGAATTGTTATAGAATGAAGATGTTTTAATGCCATTATTGTAGAATTTTAGAATGTTCTGATATATAGCATATTTACGGTGATCTAATTGTTTATAGGAGAACTTTCATAACTCCTTTCAGGGTAGGCTTGATGATAGTTGATTCTTTAACCTGTTGCTTGTCTGAGAAGGTTTTGATGCCTCCATCTAGTCTGAATGACAGTCTAGCAGGATACAGTAGTCTTAGTTGAAAGCCTTTCTCACTGATCATTCTATAGATATCTTGCCATTCTCTTCTGGCCTGTAGTGTTTGTGTGGAGAAGTCTGCTGCTAATCTCATGGTTTTCCTCTGTAAGTGACTCTGTTTTTATCTTGCAGCCTTAAGGATCCTTTCTTTATCCTTTATCCTTTTCACTCCATATATGATAGGTCTTGGTGTCTTTAAGTGTGGTTTTATTCTGTTTGGAACCCGCTGGGCTTCTTGAAACTTTATGTATTTTATGTTGTCTATAATAAGGAAGTTCTCATATATTAGTCCTGTAGAATGTCTCTTTCCTTCCATCTCTTTCTTCATCTGGTAGATCTATAGTACATATATTATATCTTTTGAATTTATCCAATATGTTCTGTTGTTGTTTTTGGTATCTCTTAATCTGTTTTATAGATCTCTTACTTCTTAGTTTTCTCTATTTTTAAAAAATATTTATTTATTTATTCCCTTTTGTTGCTCTGGTTGCTTTATTGTTGTAGTTATTATTGTTGTTCTTGATGTCATCATTGTTGGATAGGACAGAGATAAATGGAGAAAGGAGGGGAAGACAGAGAGGGGGAGAGAAAGATAGACACCTGCAGACCTGCTTCACCACCTGTGGAGTGACTCCCCTGCAGGTAGGGAGCCGGGGGGGGGGCTCAAACCGGGATCCTTACGCCAGTCCTTGTACTTTGCGCCACCTGCGCTTAGCCCGCTGCGCTACTGCCCAACTCCCAGTTTTCTCTATTTTATCCTCAATGTTACTAATTCTGTTTTCTGCCTCATTTATTCTATTTTCTCCCCCTTCTGTAGCTCTGTTATTTTGTTACCCCATTCTGATACTGTATTAGCTTATTCATCTAGTTGTGCTCTTAGTTCACCTATTTCACCTTTCAGCTCTCTAATTACCTGGAGATAGTGATTTTTTTTTTCAAGGTCTCATTTGTTGTTTTCTCATTTCTGATGACATTTCTTTCAAACTATTTCCTTACTCCTGTGACTAAGATCTCAATTAGTGTTAGGACAGGGTCCTTGTTTTTATGTGCTTCTACCTTTAGGGGATTTTAGTTGAGCTTTTGTCCTGGTTCATTTCTCCAATATTTTTTCTTGGTTTAACCATTGTATATAGCGTGTTATGATGTTCCTCTCTCTATATTTTTCAATACACTGATCATCTTGCCTGGGTTGATCTGTGTCTAAGTAAGGTACAGTTGTGGAAATTAAGAGTTGTATCTCAATCCCTACTTTGAAGCATAGTGACTGTTAAAACCTCTTGTGTTCTGTTTCTTCATTGTAGGCTATGGTAGCCTGAGGGCTTTTTACCTACAAGTAAGTTTTTTAGCTTAATCACTCACTTCTGGGCAAGAGATAAAGCATGGTGGGAGAGAGATATAGCACAGTATTTATGCAAAGAAACCCCCATGACCCAAGAATACAAAGCCCCTGGTTCAATTCTGCTTTTCTGCTGACAGCCAGAGCTAAGCTGGGCTTCACTACTTGGCCCTGTGAGTTTCAAAACAAGTCCAATTTATAATATGCGCATTCTGAAGCAATTATTCACTGTGTTCTCATCAGGAGGATAATGGGGAAATGTTTCTAATGTACAGCTCCACCTCTAGACCACTGGGTTGCAGATCTTCTCCAGAATTTCCCTGTTTTATGTTTCAGTTTTATGCCCCAGATGTCAGCACAGGGCCTCCCCATTGCTGCTCCAGCCTCTGAGAGGCAGTAGCAATGGAGACTCATAGTTGCATCTGGTGAGCCTTAGGGGAGTCTTCTCCCTTCAGCAGTCTTCTTGTTGGTAAACACAGATTGGAGGTAGCTACTCAACGGGCAAACTGCCAGACTGTCACGAGCTATTCAGGAGTAGATATGGGCTTTAGCCCCAGGAATCTCTCCTTAGGCCCCTCAATGTCCACAAGCCACATATGTTTTCACTCACTGGTAACTTAGTGGGTTCCCAAATCAATACTAGTCTCATCTTTCTGTGATCTCAGGTGATCTTCTTTGATATTCTTAGTTGTCTAAAGAAAGGAGAGGAGAGATGCAGCTACTGCTACTCTGTAACCCCACCTCCAGAAGTAATACTTAATATTTCAAATTTTTTAACTGATTAAACTGTGAAACTGAGTTTAAATTGTTAAAACATTTATAAAAATAACTTTTTTATTACATACTAAATATCTAGGTACTTATTAAGTACTAAAATGTAGGTACAACCTTAGGTCAGATAGACCAGAATCATTTGACCCTGAAAATATGTAAGATACTGTTATTAGTTAACATCATTAAATGACATAAGGCATAGTGAAGTCAAGTATAGTATGTTAAGTCCAAAGAATGGGATTTTCAATAAAAACAAGTTCCCAATACACTTGATTATAATAGTAATTACCTATTGCCTTTTAAAACTCTATGCCATCAGGAACCTTCCCATTCTCTTTAAAATATATATTTCTTCTAGTCCTGGAACCTATGGGAATTTCTTAGTAAAAAAAAACATTCTTTAAAAATGTTATAAGTGATTTAATGTTGTTTTACAAAATTATAAGATAATAAAAAGGGGTATAATTCTACACCTTTCACACCACCAGAGTTATGTGTCCCCATTCCTTCCATTAGAAACTACATTAGTTTTCCAAACTCACAGATATGAGTTGACTATTATTTTTATAACTATCCATGTATATTTATATATACTTGCCCATTTTTTTCCTTTGGCCCTGCTTTCTCTTCTTTTTTAAGTCACACTCACTATTTCTGAGTGCTTTTTTTTTTTTCTATTTCTCTCTACTGGTCCTGAGAGAATTAGAGTTCAGAGCCCTCTAGTCATCTTCCCCTGACATTTACCCATTTACCCCTCTATAAGTATAGATATAAATTAGTAAAACAAACAAAGAAAAAAGTTGTTAGGTGAAATAACAGCGAGGCTAAAGAATGTAGACTAAATTTGGGAGACAGTGAGTGTGAAAACTAACTGAAATGGAAAGCTTAACGTACCAAGACATTACTCTCTCCCAACCTTAGTTCCCCATTTGTCTCCCCAAAGCTTGATTCACTTTCTTAGCTAGAAGAGGCAATCTTTAAACTCTGAGCTGGTTATAATAGCAGTGGATAACCTAGGTAACTCTATTTTACACCTGTAACTCTATTTTCCCCATAACATTTAAAATAGCTATGATTGTGGCACAGACCTTCTCTGATATGTTTCTTCTCCATATCTCTGTTCCAAGCTCATGGTGTAAATGAATGATAAACTACAAAGAAATGTCTGACTGAGTTTATCCTGGTATTTTATGAAAGTTTACTTATAAGACAATATCCACTTTGAGAGGTAATTACCAGGTTCTCAGAAGTCATGATACATTTTTCTATGCAAAAATTCCTCATAGCATTTCCAACAATCCAATATCTCTAGGTTGATAGGTGGATGGATGGATGCATGCATGTATGGATGGATGGACATATTAGGTAGATAGGTAGCTACTTAAAGATATGTATTTATATATGCATAGATAGAGGCATGAATTATAGATGTGATATAGACATAAATATATATATCTATCTGAAGTATCTATTGTTTGGAATTTCAAGCCATTTTTTAAAGACCAAAACACACCCCAAGTAATAGCAGTGAATAAAGGCATCCCTTCTCTGTGTTTGTTAGCACAGTATATATACCTTGAGTTGCTTTTTCTAATTTTACTTCTTGGTATTTTTTCTTTGTTGTTTTCTTGAAAATTTTGTTTTTATCTTTGCCTTTTGTTTTGTTACTATTTTGCCCCTTGGAAGCAACATTGCTCACAAAAGGATAGAAGACAGCCTTGGCTACAGAAACAGGAACTCCCCACAGAGAATGTACTGATTCTAGAAAGAAAGGACTGAGAAGTAATTTAGAAGGGACCCTGATTTTTCTTAGTAAATGTCAAGTGTCCATTCTATGTTAGTCTGGATGTCCTCTCTCTGACCTTACCTGTCAGTCATCCATCTATAACCTTTCTGCAAGGAAGAAGAACTAACTAGAAATTCTATAGATCTTCAACTCCATTGTCACCAATTATTTTTGAAGTGCTGCTTCACTTCTGACTCCTTATTACTCAGATTTGGCAAGAATTGCCTCTGTGACACTGAATAGTAGGCATGTGGGTCACTGTTTCTCTCCCATTCTTCCATTCTTCATGTTCTTGGAGCACTCAACAATGGTTTCCTTCCTCCCTCTCATTCACTTTCTGCATCCCTCTCATTCTCCTTTCCTTCCCCACTCTTTCATCAGAGCACCATTCTGCTCTGGACATCCATGGTGCTGGGGATGCAGTCTGGGATCTTGTATGCAAGTCCAATGCACTACCACAATGGTATTTCCCCATCCTATCAATGTGATCTGATGCTATTCATCTTTAAATGAAAACAGACACAGCTTCAGGTATCTCAGAGAAGCACCGAAGCCCCGGGTAACATTAGTATTGAAAGTGAATTCTCTTTGTCATCTTCAAATGTCCCTTGGTTTCTCATCTCTCTCTCTCTCTCCTCTCTCTCTCTCTCTCTCTCTCTCTCTCTCTCTCTCCATGACAAATAATAATAGGGCCAGGGAGCTATCTCAGAAGTGGAGTTCAGGACTTGCACACAAGCACATATGAGATCCAATTCCCACATATGCCAAATCTGAGCAGTACTCTAATATCTCTCACTCTCATAAGGACAAATAAATATTTAAAAACCTATGGACAGTAATAAACCTCTGTTTGGGCTTTCCATCTGTCAGAAAAAACTAATATCAGGATGTAAAAAATAAAAAAAAACTGGATGCCACTGTCATATTAAACTGTACCAACCCCAAATATGCATGAAGTCAGATTGTTACACATTTGCTGCTTAGTCAAGGGAGTAACCACAATGTATTTGGGACTTTGTAGGATTTCACTGTCTATAATAATATTAGTAGAGAGTGCCCCTTTTGTATTTGGGAGAATGTCTTTTTCTTCACTCTGACGATGTAGTTCATTCATTAAGGTTTCGGGTAGGCATTATATTCAAGCCCCATAAATATTCTCATAGAAGAGTGCATCTTTCACTTTAGAAAGTTAAAAACCACCAAAAGTGTGTCCAGACAGTTGGGCTAGCACTGTCAGAATCACAGGACCAGTCACAGTTTATAATTAGCCAGATATAAACACATTCCTCCAGAAATAGCACTTGTTTAGAGGCAAAAATACAGCAATTTGTTCCAGTTCAAATGCAACTAAACGGGGCAATAAAAATAAATCCTGCTGTGTTGAGGGAGTGATCTTTTTCAAGTGGGCTACTAAGGAATGTATATTTTATCAGGCCTTTGATTAACAGGAAAAATGGAGCGAATGGGCTATTTCCAGGGACAGCTCTGTCTGCCTTAACTTCATTATGCACATATTGGAGCAGGAGAAAGTTTATTGCCCAAGGTTCCAGGGCCTCCATCAGAAAATCTTTAAATTCCTGAGAGCCAGGGAGCTGACTCAGTTGTAGAGTACCTTATGTGACGCACAATTCATCCCCCAGTGCTGCATATGTCAGACCTAAATGGTATACTTATCCTCTCCCTCTCTCTCTCTCTCTCTCTCTCTCTCTCTCTCTCTTTCTCTCCTTATATATATATATATATATATATATATATATATATATATATATATCTTTTTAAAGAGAAATTTATTAATTCTTCAGTGAGCTATTGCTTGAATGACAGGGGCAGATATTTAGAGTAGCACTAAAGAAAAGAATGGTTGGAGGTGTGGCGATTATCCCATTTATTTGTTTTATTGCCTCCTGGGTTATTGCTGGAACTCAGTGCCTGCACTGAATCATCCATCACTCTTAGCAACAATTTTACCCTCCCCCACATGCACCTTTTTTTTTTTAGGTAGGAAGAAATTGGGCAGGTGGCGGGTGGTGGCACACCTGGCTAAGCACACACATTACAGTGCACAAGGACCTGGTTCAAGCTCTCAGTCCCCACCTGCAGAGGAAAAGCTTCACGAATGGTGAAGCAGGGATTCAGGTGTCTCTCCTTCCCTCTTTCTCTTTTCTCTTTCAATTTCTGGCTCTCTCTATGCAATAAATAAAAAAAAATTAAAAAAAGAAATTGAGAGAGGTGGTGGAGATAAAGAGGGAGAGAAACAACACCGAGACACCTGTAGCACTGTTCACTGTTAGTGAAGCTTCCCTCTTGCAGGTGAGGCACTGGAGTTTGAACCCAGGTCTGTGCACATGCTAACCTGTGTGCCACCACCACCACCCCTAGTTGTGTCCCATAAAGTGATGGTTTTAATGTGGAAGGGGAAGCTGAAAGCCACAGCAATTCCCATATATTTCAGATCTGAGCAGTACTCTAATATCTCTCACTCTCATAAGGACAAATTATTTAAAAACCTAAGGACAGTGATAAACCTCTGTCTGGGCTCTCCACCTGTCAGAAAAAACTAATGTATGGATGTAAAAAAAAAAAAAAGACTGGATCTTATTGCCATATTAAGCTGAACCAACCCCTAATATCCATGGAAGATACAATATAATTCTACCAGGAATTCCTCAGGTCATTCCAACTACACTGCTTATGACCCAGCACTGTACAGTGAATTAAGTGGAGTTTTCTGTATCTTTATATAGATATTAGTCAAAGCTTGCTGACATGAATTCAATTATATTTATTTTTGACAATATATAATAGGTATCAAATTGAATATGAATAATCTACTATTGCTATGGCTTCCTTTATCTTCTAATTGTGGGCAAAATTATTTAGCAAAGTGAGGCCACTGTCATTTTCCCTGTTTCCCTTAAACATTAATGTAGTTGCTTTCAATTTATTCACACCACAGAATAGAACAGCAACTAATCATTATTCACTATGTTGGGAAAAAAATCCTATTGAGTGATTCACATGAAAGAAATAATAATAAAAATAAACCTCTCCTGATTTTCTGTCAAGAAGTTCACTCTTGGTGAGGAAATGCCTTTTGCCCAAGATAGGCTTCTTATGAACGTTTCTAACTGGTCTTATCAACTCACAGACTGGCTGATAAATGCTGTTTTCTGATGTCGTGACTCATCTATTTTTTTCTGCCCTTCGAGCCTTTTGATGCTGAGTGGGGGGCACTGTTTAGATATTGATTTTAAGCAGGAGTAACATTTTAGCAAGATCTTTGAAAGCTCCCTGCCCTACAGAAGATTCAAAAGACATTGGTTTCCTGTAGTCACTTCTACTACATTCTCTCTTCTGTACTAATCTTGTTTTCAAGGGAATATACTTTCAACAACAAGCTCCCTTCCAAATTCCACATGGGGAACATGGAGGAAGCACAGAAGGCCAGGCTTGCTCCTGCAGAAGTAACAGATTTGTAACAGATTTGGACCCCAATGTCTCTTCTCTCCTCCTCCTTCCCCAGAGTCCTTTAATATGGTGCAGTACCTAGACTCGCACAGATGTGAAGGACAAAGTGTGTTTTTTAATTCCCCACCTCAAAGTGGAAATACTTTGAGTTGATGACTAAAAAGAAAAAGAATTCTAAAAAAGAAGAACTTGGGGAATCAGGCAGTAGTGCAGCGGGTTAAGCACACATGGAGCAAAGCGCAAGGATTGGTGTAAGGATCCAGGTTCGAGCCCCTGGCTTCCCACCTGCAGGGGAGTCGCTTACAAGAGATGAAGAAGGTCAGCAGGTGTCTCTCTTTCTCTTACCCTCTCTGTCTTCCCCTTCTCTATTTCTCTCTGTCCTATCCAACAACAATGACATCAGTAACTACAACAATAAATCAACAAGGGCAACAAAGGAGAAGAAAGAAAGAAAGAAAGAAAGAAAGAAAGAAAGAAAGAAAGAAAGAAAGAAAGAAAGAAAGAAAGAAAGACTTAATCAAATTTCTTTCCAAAGGGAGACTTTCTGTAGTAATTAGCAACATGAATGAAACTTTGATTGGGGTGGGGGGGGGGTTCTTCCAAGTAGAAACACTCATTTGTTACAGTTAAAAACGTTGTTCGTAGGTTCTTATGATGAATACTTAAGTTTAACAGCTTGGAATTTAATGGGGTTTGGAAAAATGGGATGGTAAGGGATTAATTTTACAGTTTAATTTTACAGATATATGGTAGTAATTTCTCCTAAAATGGAGGTGTCTATAATGGGCACTTTCATATATATTAGAAAATAATCTTGTAGAGCATAACATCTACCCTGTAGGAGAGATCATTTGCTTACAGAGGGAATTGAACAAAAGAGAAGTCCCAGTTCTTATGACAATTACGATGTTGAAGGAAGAGCAAGAAATATTCAAAGATATGGAATCTTGACCTTAAAGATGAAAGACAGGATCACATAGGACTGAAAAATGTACAGTTTTCCATACTCATGTATTTATCCAAGTAATGATTTTAAGTCCATCTTATTTACTAGCAGCGCACTGAATACTGCGATTTATTTTTGCTTCCCTTCAACAAATCCATTCAGGTTACAGTAAAAGATTTTTTCAAACATCATAAACCCACAGCAAAAGGCAACAAAACAGGAAAGGGGACAAAAGCAATAAAAGTGTGGAGGCTGGGAAATGAAACTGACTTAGCAGTCAGACCAGCAGAGGTTCATGCTGTTCTGCATTGCCACCTGCCTGCCAGAGGATTAGGACTCCCAGGAATATTTGTACCAGTGAAGGAAGGTGGAGCTGAAAACAGAGACAGTTCAAGATGGGGTCTGACTTCCCTCTTGACTTAGTGTCCCCTCTCCAGATGTATTCTTTGCAGAGGGTGATAGGAAGGACCGTAGTATGGAGGGAAAAGTTTAAAGATATGGACAAAGCACCAGCAGTAGAGTGATAATAGAACACACATACTTTGGATACTGATGCCCTACTCTAACTTCATTTACACCCTCTGCTTCAGATAAGTTAACTAAATAACTTAGAAGGTCTTTCTCCAGAAAACCTAAGAGGTTTGAAAGAGTTAACCTAAAGTTATTGACATTAGTAGCCTCTCAATTCAAACCAATAAAGTCAGCCCTGGCTGGCAGGTCACCCAATAGCAAACTCAAAGTGGGTAAACAGCTATACTCTCGAAGATTACACTTGTTTTCACCATGCCAACTCTGTAACCTGAACAAACAACCTAGATTCACCAGGTTTAAACTGTCTACAGAAAATTTAGATGATTTCCTTTGTGGTAAGAAGAGAGCACATCAAACAATGGCAATAAGTAACAAGAGGAAAACAAGAGAAAGGAAAATAAAGGGTAGTGCTAAAGAGTCTTTGGAAAAGAGAAGAGATTCTATTTATAAAATAAGAATAGTAATTCAACTTCTAGGAGTGAGATGAAGTAAAGAAATGATCCTCAGATGCACTGAGGAAAGGGAGGCTGAAGGGGGAGGGGTTACCATCTATGACATGCTAAGAAATTGGTGGGTAGGGATACTGGAAAGTGTAAATTTGAGGTGTAGCAGAGCAAAGGGAAAAATTCCTCATCCTTCTGGGTTTTTCTTATGCTGGTCAAGCAAATACATCAGGTAGGTTAGTAAGAAGAGAAAAAGATCTATTGCAAACATATGGAGAATTTACATAGAAAAACAGTCAATAACTCCAAAACTAACTATAAAGCCACTGCTAAGAAGAAGATGAAGTGAGGGCAGAAATTCCCAGGGCATATTAGATTTCAGGCTCAGGCAAAAAAAAAAAAAAAAAACAAAAAAAAAACACCTGTATAGCTATAGGCCCTTTAAAATATAACTAAAATATGCCTACTAGCTATCTACGAAATGGAGGACACCCCCAATGCTTCACTTGCACTATTCCAGCCTTTAGGTCTATACTTGTCCAACAGTTTGGATTTGTATATTAACTCTCTTTTCAGCCACCAGGTTCCAGATGCTAGCAGGATGCGACCAAACTTCCCTGGACAGACAACCCCACCAATGCGCCTTGGAGCTCTGCTTCGCCAGAGCCCCTCCCCACTAAGGAAAGAGAAAGACAGGCTGGGAGTATGGATTGAACTGTCAAACCTATGTTCAGCAGGGAAGCAATTACAGAAGCCAGACCTTCAACCTTCTGCATCACACAATGATTTTGAGTCTATACTCACAGAGGGTTAAAGAATAGGAAAGCTATCAAGGGAGGGGAATGGATATGGGGATTGTGTGAAGTTGTACCTCTCTTATCCTATGGTTTTGTCATTTCCTTTTTATAAACAAAAAGTAAAAAAAAAAAAAGAAAAGAAAAGAAATTCCCAGGGTCTAAGAAAGTTTATGCTGTGGGAAGGATTCAGAGGGAGAGAGGGAGCAGATATCAAAATAGTACTGTAACAAGGAAAACCAAAACAAAATGACACAAACTAACCAACCAAAAAAACAAAAAACACCAAAGTGTACAACAACAACAACAGAACCCAGCAGCTCACAGGGGCCAGACAGAAGATAATTCACAAAGTAAAGTGTGAGCCTTGCTATTTGCATGGCCCAAGTTCAAACCTCAGTACCACACATCAACAGGAAAGCACCAGGGAAAGTTCCAGGCCTGTTTACCACTTTGTCTTTCCCACCCTGTCTTTCCCTTGCTATCTGAAATAAAAAATAAAAAATAAATAAATAAAAGCTGGCTGGCAAGCAGTGAAACTGCACATATGCAAGACCCAGCTTCTGAAAAAATAAAACAAAAACCATGAAGGAGGAAGAGAAACAGAGAAGCAGCCCACGGAGAACCACGAGAGACTATAACCCGCATGAGTAGAGAGTATGTCCACAGGACAGACAGCTAACATGAAAGGATTACAGTGAGCAATCAGTTTGAATTGTGTGGCAACACATTCTTCCCATGAGTTCCATGTTTAATAGGGGACATTTGGTTGCTCTTATATCTTCAGTTTTCTCATCTGAAATGTAGGGACAATGCCACAGCATTCTCATGGGTATTCTGTGAACACTAAGTCACAGCTATAACTACAGTAAAGTAGGAACACAGTGTTTCATAAATATTTTTCCAGGTCCTTATGATGAATATTTTCTGACTGCACAGTCATCGTCATAAAATATACTTTGGTTGACCTCAGTGCATCAGATGGGTAGAGTGCTGTCCTGGAAGCAGGGGGAATTAATCTCACAACCCCCCAAAATAGATCCATGTGTAGATATATAAATGCAGGAAAGACCGTGAGTTTCACCTCTAGATTTGCCCTGGCCAGCAATAGCACTCAGGACTCTCATGAGGTACTCAGTGACATCATACTGTTTGAAGGAGGTAACTCTCACTCCTGCTGGAGAAATCATTAGAGCCTTCAGACAGCCATATCCAACTTAATACTTAATACACAACTTATTCCTGCCAGTTTCTTTGCAGTTATGATGGATGAAAAGCTCTACTTTTTCACTTCCTTACTTTTATTTATTTAATTTTTGTTGCCTTTGTTTTTTATTGTTGTTGTACTTATTATTATTTTTTACTGTTGTTGTTACAGATGTTGTTGTTGTTGGATAAAACAGAGAGAAATGGAGAGAGGAGGGGAAGACAGAGAGAAGCAGAGAAAGACAGACACCTGCAGCCCTGCTTCACCACCTGGGAAGAGACTCCTCTACAGGTGGGGAACCGGGGCTGGAACCGGGATCCTTATGTTGGTCCTTGCACTTTGCGCCATGTGCGCTTACTCTGCAGCGATACCGCCTGCCTGCCTCCCCCGCCATTGCTTTTATTTTTTAAAAGAAATAATTATCAACAATATACCTCCACCATACAAAATTTATTATGCTTTTACAAAATTATTTCAGAAAAATACTAAGTAAAGAATGAGTTACAGGGGCCTGCTGGTGGTGCACCTGGCTGAGCGCACACATTACAATGTGTAAGGACCTAGGTTCAAGCCCCTTGTCCCCACCTGCAGGGGTAAAGCATTCCTGAGTGGTGAAGCAGAGCTGCAGATGTGTCTCTGTCTCTCTTTCCCCATTCATCTCAATTTTTGGCTGTTTCTATTCAATAAATAAATAAATGGCAATAAATATTATAAAAATAATAAATAAATAAATAAATAAATAAAAGAATTATTGCCATGATAATGTTACCATGCACAAGAAACCAGGCTTAAGCCCCCGGACCTCATTTGAAAGGGGAAGCCTTCACAAGCAGGGTTTCAGGTGTCTCTTTTTCTATTTCTCACTCTATATCTCCTTCCCCTCTCAGTTTCTCTATCAAATTAAGAAAAAATACTTGACATTTTTAAACATTTAAAAAAATACATGTTTAAGCAGATTTTAAAAGGACAAATTCATGAAGTCCACAAACCATACTTATAGTTCCTTTCTTACCGTCTACATATATATTCTCCGACCCTTTCAAAGTTGTGTGAAGAGCTATAAGATGTTTGCATATCATCTTATAATGCTATTCCACAAAAATAAAAACAAAATCAAACAAACAAAACCACATAATAGTCTGAATCCATAATCACCGGAGCAGCAAAAAGTAAGGCGCTAGGATCAGAGCAGCAAAAGATAGGTACTGTGTATAAATGCAGTGTGTTCATTGATGTTATTTCCTGCACAGAACACACAAACACCTTTCATAGTGCTTTGCCAGCTAGATTAATTTTTATTTCAAGTTCCAGTGGACAGACTGTCCTCTGGTCTTACAAAAGTTTCCCTTTGCTTCTGCATATTCTCCTGGGAAGAGGCATTAATTAACATATATATATATATATATATGTATGTATTTCCAGTAGAGCAATTGGCATTGCACTTTGGTGGCAGTTTTTTCCTATTGATTTCCCTAATGTTCATTCCTCACATGTTTTCTTTGAATCTTCATCCTGTGTTTTCATATTTTTCCCCTTTACAATTTGCATAGAGCCCTATGGCATTGCAGAGCAATGGAAAAACTACTCAGTTTTAAATTATTTTGATTTAATCTCTGAGTCAGAACATTATTCTCTCACTACGGACACTTCTCCTCATTTCATTATTAGGGAGAACTGTTCCAGAAAGGTGAACTCATTTATAGGTACCTAATGAGAAAAATTATTTCCTTTCTTTTCTTTTTTTCTTTTCTTTTTTTTTTTTTTTTTTTTTTTTTGTCTCTTTTTCTTCCTGCAGTCACATCTCTCAGGACTCCTCAATTTTCTGCTTGGGGCTGGGGGCTGGTGGTGATAGGAGGGCACTTGAGATTTTCCAGCAGTTTCTTCTCTGGTAGCAGATTAGCAGAAGAGAATACTGGGAGAAGGGATGGATTCCTACTGGTTGGGGTCACAGTACACAGGAGGAAATGAGAAATGAAAGCCCCTCCCCTCTCTCCCTCCCTCAGAGAGGGTTTGTCATCTACTTCCTGTTGGAACTGATTCCAGGCTTCAGAAATGCCAAGAGGTTTCACCTTGACTTTCTCTGGAAACTCTCCATGGCAAAGCTCCCCAGGGCTGGGCTGGCAATGTACAGAGACCTTGGAAAGAACAGCAGAAGGCTTCAAAATTCAAGTGCAATGTCCTTGACAAGCTACAAGTTCAATTTTTAACCTTATTTTGTTCTCAAAAGAAGCTATTCTCCATAAAGAAAGAGCAGTACAATTTAAGAAACAAGCATTCATTTTCTTTCTTTCTTCTTTCTTCCTTCTTTCTTCTTTCTTCCTTCCTCTCCTTCTCTTCTTTCTTCTCTTTCTTTTTCTTTCTTTCTTTCTTCTTTCTTTCTTTCTTTCTTTTTCTTTTTCACCCTTCCAACACAATGAAATGATTCAGTGAATTATTAGACTCCCCGCTAACTTTTAAAGAATGCCAGATCAAGATGATTCCACTGTTACAGTTTCCTTATCCTCATATCCATTATTTCTCGTTTGCTGGGGATGGAGGGGTAGAGGAGGGGGCAAAAAGGATTCTAAAGACTTGTAGCTGAAAGAGTGGAGGAAGTTAGAAACAGAACCTAAGGATTAGTCCAAGAATAGTAACAGGACTAATGGCTCTTCCTATTAGAAAATAACAAATGAGTCAAAGTAACTCATTTGACTAGTGTCACACCGACCACCGCCACTACACTACACTGGAAGAAGCTTCAGTATTCTGCTGTCCTGCCCTCACTCTGTTTCTACCTAAATAGATTAATCATATGGATGATAAATAAATAAATAAATAAATAAATAAATAAATAAATAAATAAATAAATGTAAAAAAGAAGTAATTAGAATGTTTGCTGTGTCAGGGCCTTGGACATGCATGGCTTCACTATTCCTAGATTGACTTCTTCATTCTTTTTTTGTTTCAGATTGAGAGAAAATGGGGAGATATCACCATCTGAGAAGCTTCCCCTCGAGCTGTCTGTGGGGTTCCTATGTCATGCTATGCCCTTGTACATGAAAAATTGTGCATTCTAATGGGCGAGCTATCTCCTAGTCCAGGAAAGACACATCTCAAACACAAAACTAAATCTTAAAGTATTTCAAGGTACAATACCTATAATGGACAGATACAAAGCATAGGGAATGGGCCATACCCAGCCATTTTTCGAAAGCCAGCAAACTTCTAGTGTAGGAAATTGAGGTGTTAGGAATTAAGGATGGCATTAGACCCAGGAACAACAGCAGCACTCAACCACTATCTTTATCCTTCAACACCCCTTGAATCTCTCTCTCTCTCTCTCTCTCTTTTTTTTTTTTTTTTTTTGGATAAGGTGGAAGTAATGCACTTTGTCTGTCATGAATGAGTTTTTGTAAAGACTATTTTAAAAACAAAGTGCCCCATATCCAGAGTAGGGATGCTGGTGGTGTTTTCTGGTAGGAGGAGCAAGCCACAAACATAAAATTCACCTACTTAACAATCACCAGGATTCTGGAAACAACTACTGGCACATTAGTGTGTGGTCTCATTATTATTTCTATTTTCCTTTCACATGTGTAATGATTATCTTTTAGAAAAATACATGTGTTCCTTGATACAACTGCCCTTTTACTTATGAGCTGTCTACCAAGGTAGCATGACAAAGGAGCATGGGTTAGTAGGAAGAGCAAGAATGTAAAGCCTGAGGTTCTTGAAATTAAATTCCAGCTCTGCCTACCTCTTTTTGTCGGAGGCCGAACAAGCAAAATAACTCTCTAAAGCTGAACTGTTTCATCTATAAAATGAGCATGATAATACCTGCATTCTCAAGCTGCTTTAAGACCTCACTTAAGACTTATTATGGAAGGCAACTGGAGGAGCATCTAGCTTGGCAACAGAAGCTTTATTTATTATCTCTATTTCTGAAACCATTTCCAAATGTTCTCACCTGATCTTACACAGTTTGTGGTGGAATAAATTTTTCCTTAAGAGGAGCCTAAGCAAACTATCAAGGCCAACTTGTCCCCTTTAAAGTTGGCTTGAAAGCACTTAAGATCTTAAACATGACTGCTTACTAAATAGTGATCCCAAAAATTACGATCTTCTCCCTCCTCGTCCAGAGATGTCAGAGCCAGAGTTCATTTAGAAAATGGTCCTCCCCCAAAGCAGAGGGTGACATCATCAGAAACTGCCTCTTCAGCTGGCCCCCACCTCTTTTCTCAAGTCTGAACTCAGTTCCATGTGAGAACAGGTTAATTTTATTCCAAAAATCTTCTTCCTCATTCCATCTTCAGTGCCTCCTGCTACCACTTCCTCATCTATACTTATCAGAATCCATTCATTGCTCAAGGGGAAGGCCAAGTTTTCTCTGTTCCCAGGAAGCTTTCCTGTCCACACCCCCCCCCCCATGGAGATTTCTGCATTCAGTACTTACTGCATCAATGACTTTGCATTTGTTCTGCATAATATGACCACTATTGAGGGCAGAGTTCTATTTTATACACTCTGTCTTCCTAGCATGCCTGAAACTGTGCTATAGGTAGGATTCCCTCTTCTGTTTTGTGAGTTACATAAAATAATCAGATGTGAAAGCACAGTTTACTGAGAATATTTCAAAGCACTGTATGTCTGACAGTGATCATTTGAATGCCTCTGCTCCAATGATTCCACTGTCCCAGGGAGAAGAATTAATTACACTTTCATTTTTTTTCTAGCATGCATTTACCAAAAGGCAGTCTCCAGCTGCCTCCTCTGCCACTCATACTATTATCAAAGAAGTCAGCAGAAACAAGTAGGATGGTTAAGAAACTCCATGGACAGGTATGATACCTGGCCTGCAGGTACAGAGATACTCTTAACTACTCATGCAATACTGATTTTTAATAAAAATTTACTTTCTAATTTTTATTAGAAACCTATATAATTTATAAAACATCGTTATTTCAATAATCAGATTGAAGATGAAATATTATTTCTACTTCAAAAAAGAAGGGATGGAGCTTGTTAAAATTTGGTGGTAGCTCCATCAATCATTCTGATACCCTGCTTAGCATATTGATCACTTACTTGATCGAATAAGTCCAATATGAGTGCAAGTTTTCCTATAGTCAATATGTAATTTTTTGATCCGAGCACCTTTCAGCTCTAGTTACTGGTGCTGCTGGATGCAACCTGAGGCCTCCCACATGCATACATGCATTTACTGTGCATAAATATGTAAATTTCTTTTTTATTTCCCCTCCAGGGTTATTGCTGGGCTCAGTGCCCGCACCATGAATCCACTGCTCCTGGAGGCCATTTTTCCCCCCTTTTTGTTGCCCTTGTTGTTGTAGCCTCGTTGTGGTTATTATTATTGCCATTGTTGATGTTGATCATTGTTGGATAGGACAGAGAGAAATGGAGAGAGGAGGGGAAGACAGAGAGGGGGAGAGAAAGATAGACACCTGCAGACCTGCTTCACTGCCTGTGAAGTGACTCCCCTGCAGGTGGGGAGCCAGGGGCTCGAACTGGGATTCTTTTTTTTTCTTTTTTTTATTTAAGAAAGGATTAAATAACAAAACCATAGGGTAGGAGGGGTACAACTCCACACAATTCCCACCACCCAATCTCCATATCCCACCCCCTCCCCTGATAGTTTTCCCATTCTCTATTCCTCTGGGAGCATAGACCCAGGGTCATTGAGGGTTGCAGAAGGTAGAAGGTCTGGCTTCTGTAATTGCTTCCCCGCTGAACATGGGCGTTGACTGGTCGGTCCATACTCGAACTGGGATTCTTATGCCGGTCCCTGCACTGTGTGCCACATGCACTTAACCCACTGCGCCACTGCCCGACCCCCAATATGTAAATTTCTAAGTTTAACAAACTTACACTAAGATTAGGGTTAAATTTTGCTGTGACTTTCTGGTTTTGTACAACACAATCCATAGTGGCCCCCTAATTGACAGAGGTGAGCCAGATATAGTTAGATGAACAAATGCTCTAGATTGGTTGATACCCTTGCATGTTTTAAGTCCATTTTCAATAAGATGAACACAATTATAAAATTACAATTTGTAGGAAGCTAAGTGGCATGGGGAAAATGGACAGGACAACATCACATACAGATATTTACTTGAAAAAGTCAGCAGAAGAAAAAGGAATGCAGGCCCCCAACAAAGTAATCAAGAGAAAACTGCCACACTATTGAGCGTTTGCAAAGGACAATAAGGATTGTGTTGTAAGATAATGATAGAAAGTAAACTATAAGGAGGAAAGATATTTATCTTCAGAATAAAGGGAAGATGAAGTGCTCTAATGATCTTTAGAAATGTTTCAAATAAAACCCTGTGGTGCAAGAAAAGAACAGACAGAAAGAAAACCAGTAAGAAACCCCAATTCTCTTCTAGACCTTTCTTTAAGTACTGGATAATACTTTTGTATCAAGGCCCATAAAAATATCTGCCCCTGTAGAAATATGAGTCCCTATAGAAAAAAAAGCCTCACTTATCTCCACTTTATACATTCTTTAACTTTATTTAAATCAATTATGGTCAACTTCTTTTAATTTAATTCCCTCATTCATCAAATAGATACCAAATAAATTTCATTTTAATGATGACATTCTCTATTGGAGTATGTATAATTTAAACTTCCAGACTAGTTTCTATTTCTGTAAAATGAGGTTATTGGGAGCGCTGAAGAGTTGGAAATAGTATCTGGTATGATTTCCTCTGAATTACTCATGTCAAGACAATTTTTTGAGCTATTTAAAGATACCACCCCCGAAGTCCATAAAGGCAAAATACCATCAAGGTAGTTCTCAAAATGCGAAGTTACCTCTACCGCTGTTCTCAATTATTCCTAAAATAGTATCTAATTTTTGTTTCTGAGCACAAGTATGCTTTAGGAAGTTCACAGTGCTGCTAACCCCAACCATTTCATTTAAGAGCACTGAAGTGGCCCAATTAAGAGTTTTCAGATAAATGCACAAATTGCTTCATGAGAAATTGTCCAGGAAATGCAATGTGTATTAGGAGTAAGCACAAGCTAGTAATTTTGCAGAGAAAAAAAAAGGGGGGGAATGCCAACCCATTTCAGTAAATATTTGTTAAATGACTGGTGCAAAAGGCAGCTAGAAATGTAGGGGTAGTGTTGTGGCATTCATTCCAGAGAACTAGTCCTGCTTCATCTAGTGTTCCAGATGAGAGAATGGAGATGAGGCATCTTCTAGAGAAGTGAAATTGCTATGTTAAGAACATGAACTTTATTATAGGTCGTGATCACATAGATATAAAGTTAATTCGTGCAAGTAGACAGATACATAGAGAGACATACATGATAGAAGATAGATGATGAGGGTCGGGCAGTGGCGCAGTGGGTTAAGCGCATGTGGCGCTAAGCGCAGGGACCGGTGTAAGGATCCCGGTTCGAGCCCCCGGCTCCCCACCTGCAGGGGAGTCGCTTCACAGGCGGTGAAGCAGGTCTGCAGGTGTTTATCTTTCTCTCCCCTTCTCTGTCTTCCCCTCCTCTCTCCATTTCTCTCTGTCCTATCCAACAATGAATTGCATCAACAAGGGCAAGAATGATAACCACAACGAGGCTACAACAAGGGCAACAAAAGGGGGAAAAAAATGGCCTCCAGGAGCGGTGGATTCATGGTGCAGGCACTGAGCCCAGCAATAACCCTGGAGGAGAAAAAAGGAAAAAAAAAAAAAAAAAGAAGATAGATGATAGATAATGTATATAACTAAAATGTTCAGTCTGCTACCCCAATTAAGGATATTTCATGGAGATCATTTTTTTAAGCTACATAAAGTCACTTCATTGCAGCCAAAGTTGTTTTCTACATGTGCAGAGGGAATGATAAACAGAAAAGAGGGATAAAAATCTGACCTAATTCCCACCTGCAGGGGAGTCACTTCACAAATGGTGAAGCAGGTCTGCAGGTGTCTGTCTTTCTCTTCCCCTCTGTCTTCTCCTCCTCTCTCCATTTCTCTCTGTCCTATCCAACAACAATAAAACAACAAAGGCAACAAAATGGAATAAATAAACAAACAAATAAATAAATAAACTGACCTAATAGCACATGTGGTACAAAGTGCAATGACCAGCATAAGGATCCCAGTTCCAGCCCCTGGCTCCCCACCTATGGGGGGGGTTCACTTCACAAGCAGTGAAGTAGGTCTGTAGGTATCTATCTTTCTTTCCTCTTCTCTCTCTTCCCCTCCTCTCTCCATTTCTCTCTGTCCTATCCAATGACAATGACAGCAATGGCAACAATAATGATAACAACAAGGGCATTAAAATGGAAAAAAAAAAAAAGGTCTCCAGGACCAGTGGATTCATAATGCAGGCATTGAGCCCCAGCAATAACCCTGGACGCAAAAAAAAAAAAAAAAAATCTGACCTAATGTATATGAACAGTCTCTAAAGTCTGTCTATTCATCAGCAGTAACCAATATTAAAGTTCTTATCTGTCCCTTTCTGTTGATTGGATTTGTCCCAGACTCCTTAAGACACATGGCAGCAATGTCTAGCATCCACTGCAGAGCCCAGCACAAAGTTGGTCAGATACATGCTGGTGATGATATTAAGTCTGTAATAGACACAAACTTAACAGAATAACTGATCCTCCTGTCAATCTCATGAAGAAGGTATGTTAGCCCCAGTTTACAGATGAGGAGATTGAGGCTCTGATACTCTTGTGACTGATAAGTGGGATACAGACTGTTTTCCCTTTTAAAAAATTCAGATAGGAAAAGAGAGAGAGAGAAGGAGAAAGAGGAATGACACCAGAAGCCCTCTTGCAGGCCTTCCCAGGACTTTGCCCTCACCATAAAGCAGCGATGGTAGGGGCTGACCCCATCCCCGAAGGTAGGCTGGGTCATGCCCTGCCACTGGAGGAAGACTGTTCCTGAAATGAGCACAGCATGCAATGTCCCCAGCTGTGACCATGAACTGCAAGCTAAGACCAATAGGGGCTCAAAGGTTACACAGTTTTCTGTGCTAAACATAAATTTCTATGGGCCCTGGGTCAAGTGGATAGGGTAAACAGTTAATTTTATTCATAGATTCTTTTTCAAGATTGGGAGCTACTTTCTGCCCTAATCCAATTTTCTATCCCTTTTTTCTACTCTTACACCATCTCTCCAGACAATACTTTTGTCCAACTTCATGTTAGCTATCAAATGCAAGCAAAAATTATGATAGCTTAGGGTCCCTAAGAACATGCCTAAAATGAACTTCCTAACTTCTTTCCACCCTGATCACTATTTTCCTTTGCTCTATTCTTGCTTTTTAGTTCCTGTTCATTAATCATTTTGTCCCATCTGATATCTTGCTGCCTTTCAGCCACAAAAATTGCAGACACTATCATGATACTATCCTGACTGCTCTGGGCAGACAACCTCACCAATGTGTCTTGGAACTTCATCTCTGCAGAGTGCTACCCAACTAGGGAAAGATAGAAATAGGCTGGGGGTAAGGATGCACCTGCCAACACCCATGTCCAATGAAAAAGCAGTTTCAGAAGCCAGAACTCCCACCTTCTGCACTCCTGCCCAAATAATTTTGATCCATACTCCCAGTGGAGGAGAAATGATTGGGAGGAGATGACCAAAGGACTCTGAACTTCAGCTCCACGAGGAACCAGAAAGAGAGGGGGAAAGGGAGGGACATTGGATTGTAGTAATAGGTGTATGTGTGACTTGGAAAGGAAATAAGATGGGACCTTAAAAGGCAGGGGGGGGGGGATTTATGCAAATATAGACAGATGGTTGTAGAAATAATAGTTAATCCATATCCACAACCTTGGGAGAACTGTTGTAGTTTACAATGGAGAGACTAGGCATCAGAACTCTGGTGGTGGGAACGATGTGGACTTGTATGTCTATTATCTTGTAATTTTGTAAATCAATATTAAATCACTAATAATAAATAAATAGAGAAAGAGATACAGCTAGAGAGGGAGAGAAGAGAGAGAGCACAGGTTAGCTCAAGCACTCCCATAGCTTTTCCTGGTGGCAACAGAGCTCCAACCTGGGTCCTTGCTCACGACCAACTGTGACCTCTACCAGATGAGATATTTCCCAGTTCCTGAGCATTTCTTGATTGATTTATGAAATCACAACTTTGTATTGCATTCTTTCAAAATCTGATCTAGAAAGATGACTTAGGCTCTGGGAACACTCAACATGCCTTGTTCTAGGACCATAGCCAACTGATGCTTGGTGACAGTTTGCTTCCAAACTCTGTCTGCAGAGTGAGAGAGCCTCTCTAGAAAGAGTTCAGCATACTTTACAACTAGCTTTGAGTAGCACTTTTGGCACTTTTTCTGCCTTTCCTCACCTAATTCTATGTGACAGCTCAGAGTAGATCAAATTTCCAGAACATCAGCACATTTAAGTGGCCTGGGCTTTTCTTTCAAAGGCTGATCTGTCAGATTTAATTCATGGGTAGGTCAAATGCCCTTTAGTGTTGACAAATTCATATTCATCATTCACTTGCTGTGAAGAGCTCATCAATGCATCATCTCACAGGAGTCCTCTCACCCCTAATACATCCTAGACTGAATCCTTCCATGAGGTCTGATTCTACATGTGGGCACCGTTGGGTTGAAAAGAGGGTATTTATAAAGAAAGACATTACCAATGGAAGCAGAATGGGGGAAAGCACTAGCAGGACACAAATTTGGGACTGATATGTACACCACTGCAGAAGAAACTGTCCTAGGCTTAAACCTTATTCCACAATTTACTATGTCATTTTGACACATTCTCTTAAGTTTACTCATCTATAAATTATTGCCTATAATTAAATCAGTATTTAAATTCTGTGACAGAAAATCCCAACAGCTGTACAAATAAAAGATATCTTCACTTAGAGAATGTTCTTTAATTAGCTTAGCCTCTGCATGTCTCAGGTCTGTTGACTCTTTTGAGATCAGAGGACACCAGGGGTAAGCAGCAATGGAATTGTGTTCCTTCTTGATCTGATCTAGACAGATGACCCAAGTTCTTTGATAATCAGCAATTCCTGTTTTATGGTTGGTGCTTTGGTGAAAATTTGCTACCAAACCACAGAGTAACATATCCATCAAAAACTGAATACTTATACAAGACTTTCTTAGAAGTTGTTACATGGGCTAGAGAGAGAATTCACTGAGTAGGGGGCATTGTGCTTTGCAATGCCATTTTCGTTTCCTCATGGAGTCTACATGTTGATTTATATTTGTCAGAGAGATGTCACTGAGTTACTACTTGTTGGTATGCTTCTAATTCTGCTTCTAAAAACAGCTTCTGTTTCATTTGGTTTAATCCCCCCTGCTTAACACTATTTTATTTACAAAACTAAGCACCAGCATGCCTGCATGGCATTGGTTTAATCCCCATTGGTTCATGATGTCTTTTTGCTCCGCCCCCTCTTGTAGTACACCCTGATTTGAACCAGTCACTTTTCGCTCCACCCTCTCTGCATCACATCCTGTTTCTGCCCTACTTGGCGAGTATATATAGGATTGTGTTTTTAGTTTAGTTTAGTTTTAGCATAGCTTGGTTTAGATTGTGCTGTGTCCTGCATGAATAAAGAGATACTGCATACAGCTCAGTCATGAGTCCCTGCTCGCAAAGCCAGCCCAACAACTACTCAGTATGAACGTTTTTCTTTGAATTCTCAATGTAATTTCAGAAGACATTATTGCCAGTTTAATTTCAGTTATCAGTTCTCTGGTTTTGCAACTCTTCCTTCCCCGTGGATTGATTTTCTACTGCTTTCCTGTCACTGCCTGTGCTTCTATACAGAATGTTATAAAACTCTCCTGCAGGTGGCAGTGAGGATACAACTACAGTATTAATTTGGGAATATGCTCTCATAACTGTTCACTGTCTATAGCAGCTACAGAGTCCTTGCACTTCTACCGAGATGCTGTGTAGCCTTGAAAGTTTCTTGTGGATAAGAGAAGCTCACTCGGCAGCAATTGTACCTTATCACATGTAACGTTCTGGGTTCAAGCCCCCTCACCACACAACAGCACCATGAATTTTACAGGGGGAACTCCATGGGTGGTGGAGAGGTGCTCTGGTGTTGCTCCTATGTGTTCCTGCTCCCACTATGTAGATACATAAAAATGATTAAATTTGTTTATTCTGTACTTAACAGTGACACATGCAGCAGAGATAAATTATTCCAGTAATAAAAAGGTACTTTTTTTGGATATTTACTTAGAATCAACTCATTCAGTTTATTCAAAATGAAAAAAGTATCTCTCTTTTTTTTTTATGTTGTTGTTGTTATTACTACTGTTATTGTTCTTGGATAGGACAAAGAGAAACTGAGAGGGGAGAGAGAGATAGAGAAAGGGAGAGAAAGATAGATACCTGCAGACCTGCTTCACGATCTGTGAAGCAACCCCCCTGCAGGTGGGGCACCAGGGCCAGAAATGGGATCCTTCAGTGAATCCTAGCACTTAGCACTATATGCACCTAACATGGTGTGCTACTGCCCGATCCACAAAATTCTGTCTCTACACATTAAAATTCCCCCACTCACTAACTTTGGTACCACAAACCCTAGGTATTTGTCAAACAAAATGGGATATTATACAGCTGAATATTAATCATGAAATTACTGGCCAAGTAGATGGCTCAGTATAGAGCACAAGTCTCCAGTGCATGAGATCCCCAGCATCAGGCAAGCTAGAGGGATGTTGTGGTTTTTCTCACACACATACTCTTTTGCTCACCACATAAATAAGTACTTAAAAGGAGTCAGGCGGTAGTGCAGAGGGTTAAGCACAGGTGGTGCAAAGCGCAAGAACCTGCATAAGGATCCAGGTTCGAACCCCTGCAGGAGAGTCTCTTCACAGGTGGTGAAGCAGGTCTGCAGGTGTCTATCTTTCTCTCCCCGTCTCTGCCTAACCCTCCTCTCTTCATTTTTCTCTGTCCTATCCAACAACGACAACATCAATAACAACAACAAAAATAACTACAATGAAACAAGGGCAATGAAAGATAAATAAATATTTTAAAAAACTCAAAATATCTAAAAGTTAATATCCATGTAAAGACATTCTCTTCTGAAACACGCTAATTTCTCTCTTCTGAAACACAAGTATCCCCATTGACAGCAAATTGTAGGTAGAGTTTTAATTGGTACTAATCAAATGTTAACCACATAAAATTATATGTGCAATAGTTACATAGAATATTTGTGGTGATTATATATACTTAAACTTTCTGCTCTCTAAATGACAGTTTAGAGTAGTGAATTTCTCTATGAGTAGAAAGTGTAAACTTTAGTTTAGAGTAGTGAATTTCCTTATGAGTACAAAGTGTGAACTTTATTGTAAACCTTTATTTCATTTAAAGTAGAGCTGTTTTAGCACTGAATTTCAGATCAGACTTCCATTAATATTGTTTTATACAACGGCTGTTCTAATAGCTGGAGAGGGAAACAAGATTTGCTGTATAAAATATTAAATTCCATGACTTTGCTGGGATACGTGAGGATGAACAACTACTAAGGGCTGGGTAGATAGCATAATGTCTGAGACTCCTAAATTCTCTGTTCAGTCCCTGCCTCACCCACCAAAAGCCAGAGTTGAGTAGTTCTCTAGTAAATTAAAAAAATAATAAATAAATAAATAAACAACCAAAGAATGAACAATTAGTTCTAAAGAACTCTGTGAGGATTGGTGAGATAGCAGACCCACTTTGCCAAGCCTGCTTTGCCATGTACACGGCTAGTTCAGCCCCTGTGGGGGACCTGTTGTATTGTGCTGTCTTTCCCTCCCTCTGTCTCTGTCTGAAAAAGTCAACCCAAAGTGATGAAGCCCCAGGGATGTCCATGAAAGAAAAGCAACTTGTAGAGACAATGAAACAACCCTAGAAACTCAGTCTTCTACTTGGAAGTGGTTTCCTCTCAGCAAGCATAATGTTTAACCTATCACTTTACTGAAGCTTCAGCTGTAGTGGTTCTATATAACTAAATCTGAACTGATTGACAAAGGCAAATCACTTCTATAATTTTATGCTATCATTTCTTTACTGACAACTCTACCATTTTATCCACTCAGCCTTCATTTAAATCCAATATTCATTTTTAAACATATTAATTTGGTATTTCAGTGGTCTTGGATGTATTACAGATTATTAGACAATAGCTGTGTAATCTGATAGTAACATTAGATCTCATTAGTGTATTTACTAAATGCTTCCATGAGAATATTTATCATCTATAATGATAAAGCCCAAGTGACTGCTTTGTCTCTGATCTTCTTTTAATGTATCTTTTTCTCTTGGAAGGGATTTGTGTAATATTTTGTCCCCTGAAGATTTAATTAGTTCAGCTTTTTTCTCCTTTCACTATGAGGATTTCTACCAGAAACAGCCTTTCTCTTGTTAAAGAACCCAGGTCAGCATCCTGCAACCACATTTTAACCCTGTAAGTCTATTTGGCTGACCTACCTGGCCCTGGGTGTGACTGCACTGACATCTGCTCAGTCACACGTGCACCAGAAGCCCGGCCCGTTGGTGCCCTGCCACTGGGTAACCTTCTGTCTCCATAAAGTCCCAGCTACAGTAAATATCCATTTCTGGAAAGAACTTCTGTAATAGAATTTAATGGTCTTCTGAGCCTGTACAGCACTGCCTTTCTTTCTTCCCTACCCCTCTTGTCCCCCCCCCCCCAACTCACTGGCTTTTTAAATCTTTGTATCTTTCTTCACAATGAGCATAAAAAAAAACCTCAAGGCAAACTGCTGCCACCCAAGTCTATTCATAAGCACAGGGGATAAAACAAAACAGCTTTAATCTTAATTCAGATCCTTGCTGCACATATATACTGAGCACCATTTTATGCCAGGTGCTGAAGCTAGAGCTGGAGGGTGTAGGGGTGCCAGGATAGCTTCGTGGGCAGAGAGACCAGGAACTCATGGCAGTGTGGTAATACAATTCTTTATTCAGGCAGGAGCTCCAAAGTCATGTGTGAGCACAGCAGGTTAAGCCACGTGGTGCCAAACCACAATGGCCACCTCCTGCTCTGCACGCCAGCCCTTCTCCAGGTCGGGATGGGAGAGAAAAGAGAGTGAAACCAGGAACAGAAGTGGGTTTTATGGGATAAAACTGGAAGTGGCAAGTCGGGAATGGAGATGGCTAGGAAAGGGGATGGAGAAAAGAAAAAGGCTTGCTGGGAACTTCCTTAGCTACTGTTGCTATGGTTTTAGCTGGCAGGAATTAGCAATACCCTGAGGGGATAACATGGTGGGGAGGAGACCTTTAGTCATTTATAAGACAAAGCAGAAGATTGGAATGTAGATAATAATATTAGCATGGCATAAGGTGGTTTGTGGGCCCTGCCAAGCTCAACCACATCTGCACAATTTCCCAACATTGGGGGGCAGCTTAGCAGGGCTAGAGCAGGTAGGTGTGTGGACATGAAAGCAAGGCAATGGCAGTTGAGAGCTGAAGTGTCTCTACAAATGTGTCTTTAGCATGGTCATTAAAAACACAGACTCTGCTGGGATTCAGAAGCATGTTGCCTGGATTTGAATGCAAGTTTCCAGCACTTAATACTTCTGTGACTTTGAGTGGGTAACTTAACTACTCATGGTTTGAGCCTATGAAATTTGAATGGGTTCAGAAATCATCTGGAGAAACTTGTTACTCACCAAACTGGCAAGTTGTCAATCAAGATGAATCACATTTAACTGATGCTCCTTTTTCACATATCAAGTCTAACCACAGTTATCTGATCTTCTTTTTTTCTTGTAGTAAAATGTTACAAATGAAGTGTTTTTTTCTCTTTTCTCTTTTTCCAGAAGGTAGCTATGCTCCCCACTATACACACACACATACACACACACACACACACACACACACACACACACGGAGAATCTTTCAATTAATCTCATTGGGATCCTTTCCTTAGAGGAAAACTGAAATAAAATTTGAGGTATAGCTGTCATCAGTTATGAGCAAAGTATTTAGACAAAGAAAACAGAAATGTGAAGGAAGATTACTGTATTTGGTTGGATATATTTGGGCCAAATAAACACGTAGGGTATTCAGGTAGACACAAGGAAGGGGAGAACAGTTAGTTTTTATTGAAAGCCCTATGGGGAAGACACCAGCCCAGGTGAGTAAACCTTTTGCTGAATTTTACAACAATTTATCTTCATGCAGTGAATGTCAGCATTCCCACTCTGTGGATACAAATAAGGAAATAAAGAGAAGTAATGAAACACACCCAAGGCCACATAACTAGTAGATTTCTGGTGAGCTTCAGGTTTCAGTTAAAAGATACCAGGATCAGTCTGGTGGCCCAGGGGTGGCACAGTGACAGAAAGCAGCAAATGAAAAGATATGGTATTGAGCTCAACCCCTGCCACCATATGTGCGAGAGTTGTGCTCTGGCTCACTTTCACTCTCTCATTTATCAAAATATGTTTAAAAGTTTATAAACCCCAATGAGTCATTTTAGTGCAGAGTCCGGTGGTTTGAGAAGATTTGAGCTTGTCTTAAACGTACTTGCTAATGTTTCATAAAAATCATTCATACCTCTACAGACATAACATCAAAAAGTTTACTCCAGTCCTATGTTAGATTTTAAAATCATTACATAGGGCAGCTGTACATCAGTATGATAAGGAACATAGCTTTAAACACTTATTTTTTTTAAATTTCTGTTAGGACAGAGAGAAATTGAGAAGGAAGCAGGAAACAGAGGGAGAGAGAAACAGAGATATCTGCAGACCTGCTTTCCCACTCATAAAGCTTCCATAAAGGAAGGGGCTTGAGCCTGTGTCCTTGTGAATGGTAAGATGTGTGCTCAACTGGGTGTGCCCAGTTCCTAAGGAACACGGTTTTAACTCAAGTTTGAATTCATGTGTTTGGAAAACCTGCAGTGCATGTGTTTCTTTTATTGGAAGATGGAGGTGCTTGTTTTGCACAGTTTCTGTGTTTCACCAAAGCTTGCCAAGTAAATAAATAACTGCCAAACAGCAAATAATTAAGTAAGTACCAATACTAAGCTTATTTAAGATGACTTAGGTCAGAAATATTCTTGTGCATATGTCTACTCAGGTTTACAGTGAAATTCAAGCAATAATTTGGTTGCAAAAGGAGATTTAACTGCATACAGTTAGTTAGCTGCAGACATTCATTTTCAAGGTAAAAATGCATTTTATTTAAACTTAAAACTCTAAGAGATACTAAATGACAAAACATTATACTTGCAGATGAAAGCAAAGTAATTCCAATGACTATGACTCAACACTGTTATGAAACAGATGAAATTCCCACAGTTAATTTTGCAGATATGTAACATGTGCCCACAGGTATATAATATATAAATTAAAAAGGGCTTCTTACGGTAAAGATCCAAGATATGACAAAACTGGTCAGTGGAGCCTGAGCAAGGGGCTCTTCTTGACAGATTTCCTCATTGCTAACTATAAACAGTCCCTCTGAAGAGGGCAAAATGTTCATAGGGAAGAGTAACCCTTAAACTTGACTCCTAGAATGATACCTGATTGGGATACTATGAATTGAGGTGGCATTGGTTTCCAAGACTGTATGAGGTAGGGGCCCCGCTTTACTCTTCTGGTGTGTTACCACACCACACCCACCACCGAAGTGCACTGGATCCCATCCACCCTGACCATCCCTACCCCTTTGGTCATCTCAGCTCTGCAGCCAGAATCTAAGGACTTGTTCCCACTTGTTTGTTTCTTTGCTTTGCTCCTTTACATCCCATGCACGTTAATTCAGTTATAAATAGCTTGTTTTAATTTAGCAAACATGTATCTATCTCTACTAGTTAAATATTCATTTTTATTTATTTTGATATTAAAGGGAGAGAGAGAGAGACAGAGAGGATCCATAGAAGTGCTCAATTAAGGTATATTGTGTTGCCAGAGATCACTCATGAGGACTCTGACCTCAGGCATGCCAATCTGGTGCACTACTGCCAGAGCTATCTCCCCAAACATCACCTATATTTTTAATATAGAAAGCTGCCTGTTATCCCCCAAGGTTTCAATAATAGACAGTCAAGGAAGGATTCACACTATAATGTTTATAACTATGGATACTTATCTCCTAAACATTTGTGATATACGTATAAATTTCTATTTTTTTAAGTAACAAGGACTCTAGTAAGTTAGAGAATTAGCCTATGAATAATGTCATTGCACTTCTTTCTTGTTAAACAAACAGGGATGTTCTATGAAGAGACAGGTAGATGCATGGAAGTATCACTGTGATGCTCTTAGATGTGAAGATAGTTTGAACAAAACTAATAGCCAGGGATTGGCATGATAGTTCACCTAGGAATAATATGCTAACTTTGCCATCATGTGACCTAGGTTCAAGCCTGGCCATCCCTGTACTGGGGCAAGTTTGGCATTAGGGTGTCTTTTCTGTCCCCACAGTCTCTACCTCTCTATCAAAAAAAGCTGACCTAGACCTGTGAATATCTGGAAATGATCATAAAAGTGTCATTAAGGGGTTTATTTTAACCAGTGCGAGCTAATATGGTAGATATTTTAATAGTTGCAAGTAAGGATGGAGAAGTAAAGAAGCCCCAAACCCAAGGACACATCTATTTTTGTAAGTAGCAGGGCATAAAATAATCAGCTTCTAGACTCATACAGATTAGTTCTGTTCTTCCTTTTTTTTAGACCCCCCAGAGTGGGCATGTCCCATTGGCACCTCAATTTGCTCTTAAATGTCACCAGAATCTCTTCTCAGAATTACAACCTAATTATAACATGTACATCTGGGGATACTTTCATACTAAGAGTTTGTGGAAATTTAACAAATGAATCCAGAGGATTTGAATCACGGAGAACCACATGAGAGCATAATGTAGATGCAGAGATAAAAGCCATCAAACAGAAGTCCCCACATCTCCTCCTTTAGCTCTAAGTGTTTATCAGCGCTGCACACTGCAATAATGGTGACTAATGTTGCAGAGCATAATGGAAAATGATTGAGTGAAATATTAGATCTGAATATGTACTTACAGCTTGGTTGGTTTTAATACATGCTGTAATTACAGATACTAAGCTAGCAGGTTTAGCTGCAGATGTGATCACTGAAAGTAAAATATATACATACATTCTGAACGTGAAGATCATCATCCCGAATTCTTATTGAGCCTAGGACGAATCTGCTTGCACACCTAAGTGTATACCACCTGGAAATGCTTAGTAAAGACTGTAAGAAAACAAAAATATGCCATCACAAAAAGTAATGCCATGCTTTACCTAATAGAAGTGGAGGAACAAATAAATATGTTAAATTTATACCATATTTTATCATTTTTGCACTTTGTTGTTACTTATCTGTCCCAGAAAAGACAGAACTGCAGCTCATGGACCCCACATCAGATCAATGGGGTTTACAATTAACAATATTTATATACTTAGGAGCTACCCTCTGTCCTGATCCAGCTTCTTAGTCCTATTTCCAACTCTAACATAATGTCTCCAGACAATACCTTTGGTCCACCTACATGTAAGCTGTCAGATACAGGCAAAAACTAGTAAAGTCACGGATTCCTTGGAATAGACCTACTACCTTTTTCCAAATTGGAAACCCTAAATCTCTTCTGCTATATAATTGCCTTTAGGTTCCTGATTATTTAACAATTTGTTCTGTTTTATATCTTAATCCTTTTCAGCCACCAAGTAGCAGATGCTACCATGGCACCAACCTAACTTCACTGGAAATATGGCTTCAACGATGTGTCCTGGAACCTCACCTTCCCAGACCCCTGCCCCACTAAGAAAGACAGAGACAGACTGGGAGTATGGATCTACCTGCCAATGACCATGTCCAGCAGAGAAGCAGCTACAGAAGCCAGACCTTCCACATTCTGCACCCCATAATGATCCTGGGTCCATGCTCCCAGAAGTGTAAAGAACAGGAAAGATTTCAAGGGAGAAGATGGGATATGGAACTCTAGTGGTGGGAAACCTATGGTCTTGTCAATATTTCCATTTTATAAATAAAATTTTAAAAAGCAATGGAGAGAGAGAATAGATGGAGGGACAAAATTTCTAAATTCTGATAGGAATACTACTCTTAGGGTTAAATGGTTTACAGTTGGTGAACTTGGGGGCCCGTTTGCTAGACTTGTAAAAACATGATTCACTGGTAGAGGAGTTGAACAGTAAGACTTTGTATTTGAAACTAGTCTCATTAGCAGGAAGAGTTAAGTCTATTCAGTTAATCTAATCTTTTACATTGATCAAAATGATTCCCAGTAGATGGTGTGCTAAGTGATTGCTTGCTTATTGATAATAAGAACTGCAGCCAAAACTTCAGAGACTACTGTTTACATTATCTTCACTTAAGCCTTATTGAGTCCAACAGTTCACTTGTGCAAGATACAAAGGGAGAACATGAGTAAGCAGGAGAGGGATTTAGATTTTCTATCTTTTATAGAAGCTTTTTTTAATCACTTGTAAGAAGTATTGAATTACTTCCTGAGCACATGGTTTGACCATCAGAGGGTGTTAACATCTTTTCCCCACACTTAGTAAAGGAAAATGAACCTTTAGCTCCATGGGTCTGCAATTAAAGTGTGAAGTATCTAGGGTCAGAAAACATAGTTCACTTGGATAGTGTGCCTGCTTTGGCATGTGAGCAATCTAAATTCAAATCTGATTCTTATAACATTGGAGGAAGCTTATCTGACGGACGCATCAGGAAAGATATTGGGAAGGAGCATAGGAAGGACTAGAGGGAGTCCAGGTCAGACCACAGAGGGAACTGTCAGACCACATGTTGGTCCAGGGTTTGACAAGGAATGAGGGAAGGAAGGGAGGTTGAGTGGAAGAGTCCTATCAGGTGCTAAGGTTTCAAGAGAATTGCTATCCAAAGTTTCTTTTCAAAGAAGCCCCCCATTTTACTAGACTCAGACCTATGTATATGTTAGCATTGCCCTCTTTATTCACTGACTGAACGGGTGATCCACATAAAATGTAGAACATGGGGTCACTCACGTCTAAGGCCAACCACTGGATTTCCCTCCCTACTGTCCATACTATGATAGTAATAGGATTTCTGTGTAATAACAAGGTTAAAGGAGTTGAAAAACTCAGCCTCTAGTGAAGAAGGAGATTTTAGGAACACCCAAAGATAGGAAAGACAGCATTTAAACAAAAAGCCTTTGTTATTGACACTTAACAGACAGTATTAATGATAACTAAACTTCTGGCCTGGTTAGCAAGATCCTCACAGCAAGTGTTTGCTGATATCAGTGACTATCATTCAGCAGGGCATGTGCAGCTCTCAACAATACACAAGTCATACAAAAATTCAAGGGACAAAAAAGACACCACTTGAAAAGACAAAATTAGCTATAAAACCAGATTTGGACATGGTAGATGTTTTGGATCATAGGGTGAACCTTAAGTAATCATGATTAATAAGCTAAGAGATCTAATGGAAAGACTGGAGACTATACAAGAATTGACTGCAGATAAAGGCACAGAGAGTAAAACTTCAAGAAAAAAAATGAAAGAGAAATAAAAGACACCATAACAGAAATGACGAATTCCTTTCATAGGTTCATATTAATCATAGCAGAGGAATATAACAATGAGCTTCAATGCATGTGAGTTGAAACTTCTCCAACTGGTTTTCATGTTTATTTCCAACTAGATATGTTTTGTTCAGGGCGATCTCGATGTAAACTGACACATATTTCCAACCTATCCTCCAAAATGGCTTTATTATATCACCAACAAAGTATGTACACGTAGTTATTTATATTTTTCAAGCTGGGTATTGATACTTAAAACGTTAAGCTACTGACCACCAATAAGCACGCTAACCCTGACAGTTTAGTGTTTATAATAAATAGTATACATATTATAACATATATAACATATATTTCATTTCATAACATATATAGGACAGGATGATAGCAGATAGGACTTGATTATTGTGCCTGATGAAGGCATTCAAACATTTTTACTGTGATTACAGTAAGAAATACACTGGCTGTGACAGAAAACAAACATACAAAGAAACAAGAGCTATATAAGATAATAATTGGAATAATAATAGATGATGCATTGGTGTTTATTCCTTTTTAAAAAATATTTTTTAAAAATGTATTCATTAGTGAGAAAGATAGGAGGAAAGAAGAAACAGATATCACTCTGGTACATATGCTGCTAGGGATTAAACTCAGGATTCCATGCTTAAGAGCTGAATACCTTATCCACTGTGCCCCTCCCAGACCACCACTGGTGTTTTTTCTAATCCAATAGTCTTTATTTCAATAAAAAATATACGAGTTGAAAATTACTAAATTAATTTTGTCACTTATTAATTGGGGGAAAATACAAGTGGAATTCTTCAAATTTTTAAGACAGGTTTCAAATAAATGTAGATCCAATAAAAGGGGAAGAATTTGTGTGTAATGTTTAAAAAGTAAGTTTTGACTAATTATGTGCTGACAAATCATCTCCCCAATCAAAGTAGGGAACATCTGCCACCTCCTTGCAGTCAATACCCAAACTTGTCTCTTATGCCAAGCATTCACTGATGTGATTACCATCAACATAAATTAGGTTTGACTACTTGAAATCTTCATACAAATGGAATCACAGATTCTGAACAGTTTAGTCTCTGGCTTACTTCACTCAACATAATCTCTTTAAGATTTATCCTGTGGAGAGCACCAGTTCATTCACTTAGTTTGCTATTATTTCAGAGCATGAGAATAACACAATCTCTTTCATTCTTCACCAGTTGGAACCATTTCCCTCCTCTACAATTTGTGATTATTATGAATAAGAATGAATGGAAGTTTATGTGTATTTAGTGGGTGTCTATTTCTGTTTATATTGGGTAAATATTTAGGAATTTTCACTTACTACACTTAGTATAGTGTATATGAAATATAAACTAGACATAACATTTTTCAGATTGGTTGTTTCATTTTAATAATTATGATTTTTTAAATTTTTTTAATTATCTTTATTTATTGGATAGAGATGGCCAGAAATTGAGGGGGGAGAGATAGCCAGAAGTCAAGAATGCGGGGGAAGGAGATAGACAGAGAGGTACCTGCAGCTCTGCTTCACCACTTGTGAAGCTTCCCCACTGCTGGTGAGGACCACCGGCTCTAACCCAGGTCCTTGTGCACTGTAATGTGGGGCAAGCTTAGGAAGGCCTGCCCTGTCCACACCCTGCTGGCCACCAGAGAAGTGTCATGGAGGAGGAGGAGGAGAAAGAGCGAAGTGGGAGTGAGTGTGCAGAGTGAGAACTCTGGACACTATGGCAGGAGATAGTGCATTTATTGAAGAAAAAGGCAGGGTGTATATGGTGTAAAAAGAAGCCAGGTGCTGAGGCAGGGTGCCTGGGCAACGAGCTGAATAGGGGGCAAATGTTAGACAACAAGAACCAATTAGATTTTTTAGACTCTAGCTTCCTTCTAAGGACTCTGGCTCTTGACTTCCTCTTACCCGGGGCATGGGACTTAAGAATGAGGAAGGGGCTCTTCAGGTTTATCTACATTCCACTGAGCATATCAGGTTTATCCAGACCAGGTGCAGGGGGAACGGTTGGTTTCAGCCTCTGGGTCTAACAAGATGGAGGTCAGGGAGGGGTGGGGAGGCTTATAGGTGAAGCCTTCTGTCCTCACAGAGAGGTATCCGGGCTTCCAACAAGGCTTAACCATGTGTTCCCACAGTAATATATACACTTAAACAGGTGTGCCACCACCGGGCCCCAGTTGTTTTATTTTACATTTCCAAAGGTAACTATTGGTTTTATACTGCTGGGAAATTGTGCAGATGCAGTCACATCTGCCATGTTGTCCCCTTGGGCAATTGCTAGTTCCCACGAGAGTTGGGACATTCTCGGAGCGCCTGTTCCGCCATGTTGTGCCGGGGCATTGTCTATTCCCCCCCGCAGTGGTTGCAGTGCTCTGGTGACTCCTCCCTCTTCCCATTCTCATGAGATCTACTCCCATAAAAGCCCTTCTTCTTTCGCACCTCTCTCTCTTGCCAGCTCTTCACTTGGGTGTTTAGACGCAGGAAAGGTTACTGCGTGACATGGCCCAACCTGTTTCTCTCTCACCCAACTCTGAGGTGCCAGCACAAATAAAGATTTGTGTTCCCTCTTCGCTCCATATCTCCTCTCTCTCTTCTCCGTGGCGCAGCATGACATTATACCATTGTCAATTTTTGGAATTTCCAGTTTGCATATATATTTTTTTAAATCCTATTGAATCTTGGAGATTTGGTGTAGTATCTCACTAAGATCAACTTGCATCTGTCCATGATGTGTCAGTTTTATCCTAGCTTTATAAAAACTTCTGTCAGAATGTAAACATCTAGAAATAATAAATCATGATCCTTGAATATTTATCTATAATCACGTGTATACTTGAAGACTTTTAGTGGTAAATGTAGTGTACTACATGGATATGTTGACTATAATGATGTATACTTTAAATATATGTAGTGCTATAAACCAATGTTACTTCAGTTTAAAATATTTAAGATTTTAGGACATCATTAATTTATCTTATCTATGTTTTATACATTCTCAGAATTTTATATTACAAAATGATTTATCAGAGACGAGTTCTGCCCAATAATTCTTAAGTCATTTGTTAAGTCATAAATTCACTCGCGTATGAGTTGATCATTCTCTATATTCCTATTTCTCTAGAATCATATTTTGAGACTGCAAGAATAATTCAAAAAGTCTTATATGGCATAGAAATATGAGGAAGTCATAGGATAGGTGTCACATAGCTGTTAACTATAAATAAAAGTTAACAACTGAGAGGAAAGCCAAGGAAAAATATTTCAAATGCATCTCCTGCCTTTAAGCCTATTTCCTTTCTATATTTTGCTCCTTAATTGGATAATAAAAACATGTCTATTAATTGTGGAAATTTGGAGATCTCTCTCATCAATCTTCCTCTAAAAGTAGTAATTAATAAAGTAACAATAAGACATTTAATGGAAGAAGCAATAGAAGCATGGATTTTACAAATCCTTTCCTGACTGATGTAAACCACACTAAATGCTGACTTCTCTTCAATATGCCAAATCTGCTCTTATATTTAATTTGAACTCCTTTAATGTCAGCAAAATATAGGTAGGATTTTTCTACTCAGATATATCTTGTTGAATTATCTTTAATCAATAAAATTTCATGAAATATCTGTCACTCATCTCAGTTGGGGAAACCCCGTCCCTTAGTCATTACACATTTGGACTTGCTTGATCAGCTGTTCAGATCTAATCTTGGTAACAATGGACTACAATGCAAGAATGCCTCTGGTGCCAGTGCATCAAGGACTGTTTTGTTGGGTTTTTTTAACTGAAATTTGGTTTCATTTTTTTGATCATTACAATGTTCATATATTATCCTGTCTACTGGCTCATTAACTGGCTAGAAAAATGGGGTCTGGTAAAGAGATAAAGGGCTTGAGGACTATCAAATACTAGGTCAAGTTCCAAGATTGTCACTTTCTAATTGTACAGCTAGTTAAATCCTTTAATCTTTTAAAAGTCATTTAAGATAGGAACCGTACCACTATTCAGAGTTTCCTATGAGGTAGAAAGGAAAAGATTTGCAATAGCGAGTTGGTAATAAGTAATGACAGACAGAAATACGGAGAGGTAAACACAGAACATTCCTGCTTGCTTAAAGGTTACTTGAAGATAGAAAACACTCCAGCAATGTTCAAAGTTTAAAAGATGAGACCAAATTCAAGACTATTTGTCACCCCCTACACTTCATTTTGTTGAAGACTTCTCACTACCTGGCAATGAGACTTATTTGGATTACAGCTAGGTTTTACTAATTTAAAAAAAAACTATGATCAGTGCAAACCTTCATTTGCCAGCCCATTTCATGAGATTTGTTGTTTCCAGGGTAATCCTTAGGATTGAAAATATCATTTAGCCGCTTGCCTCTAATACTCAACAGCTTATTATTTGTCCTTACATTTTCCACCCTTTATTGGAAGAGGCCCCTGGCAGGATATGACCACTGGTTGTGCTGCCACTCACTCTAGGGGCCTGTTGTGCATTTCTCCTGGGGACTCTGGAGGATGCAATCCAGCAAACTTTAGATACAGCACACAAATCTTCTGATTCTGTTTTTATCTCCAGCAATTTTTAACATCAGCCTCATTTTAAAACTTAGCACCACCGGTGTTTTAAATTGCATTCGTAAATTTAATATATTTCATTTCCTGCTTATGCATTTGGATAACTTATAAGTCAAAATTCCCCCTGGTGTTCTTTATAAATGCATATGAATTAAAACTATAAATATGGTGAACCTTAAATTATTTTAACTTCCCCAGTACATAATCTTCGTACATTTTAAGTCAAATGCAGGTACTCAATATTTTAAATTAGAATCTCAAGTATATTTCATTTTTTAACTTAAAATGCAAATCTCTTTTACTATTGCCACTAGCTAAAGTGCTAAATATAGACACTTTTTAAATTAGCACCAAAATATTAATTCATTCAGGAATTTGTATATTTAATTCTAAACACTCCTGTGGTTAACATAGTTAAAGAAACAATGACCATACTGAAAATATCTTTTTCAGAAGCTGAAGATAATATGTGTACCAGAAGATTAGGGGATAAAGCAGGAGGATATAATCAAAATTAATAAATGATTCTACAAAGACTAATCTTGAAAATGGTATTTGCAAAAGTCTAAGGTAGATGGAATTTTTTGAAGGATGAAAAAGGATAACTGGGTGACAAGACTGGGGAGCATCTTAAAGGAAGTAGGTCCCAGATGTCAAGATTCAAAGTGTCCGCAGTAGTTTGGGGTACATGTCTCAGGGATAAAAGGCCAATGTGAATGAATCAATAAAGAATTAAGACAGGTGAGATACTGGCCAAGGATAAGCACAGACTGTTCAAATCAAGCAGGACTAGAAAGTGCTGGTAGAGAGTTATTGTGAGGATTTCAGAAAAGTTGTCAAGAGTTTGAATCAAAAGCAGGAGGGTGGCTCTATGATAGAGCCTAGGGCATGTGTATCCTAAGGCCCCACATTCAATCTCTAGTACTGAATATGCCAGAATAATACTTTGGTTCTAATTTTTTCTTTCTCTCATGAAATAAATATTTCAAAAAAAAAGTTAGAGGTTTGGGGATACAGCACAATAGTTATACAAAAGACATTTATACAATGAAGACAAGGAAGATCCCTAGTGCTTCCAGGTCCCAGGTTCAGTCCCCAGCACCACCATAAGCCAAAGCTGAGCAGTATGATGTTCTTTTTGTATCTTTCTCTCTGTACATCTCTAAATAAAATAAAGTATTTTTATAAGATTCTGATCCACCAAGGAAATAAAACAGCAGTAAAACATTAGACTTGGTATGCTTGAGGCCCCAGGTTTGGTCTCCAGCACCATATATGCTGCAGTAATGCTCTGACTTCATCCTTTCTCATGAAATAGTAATGTTTTCAAAGTTCAAGTCATGAAAGCAATATATTATTATTGTTTTAAAGAAAATTCTCAGGGGCTGGGCGGTAGCGCAGCAGGTTAAGTGCACATAGCATGAATCTCAAGGACCAGTGTAAAGACCCCCCCCGACCTGCAGAGGGGTCTATTCACAAGCGATGAAGCAGGTCTGCAAGTGTCTATCTTTCTCTCCCCCTCTCTGCTTTCCCCTCCTCTCTCGATTTCTCTCTGTCCTATCCAACAACAAAAACAGCAATGACAACAATAACAACAACAAGGGCAACAAAATAGAGAAAATCACCTCTAGGAGCAGTGCAGGTACCAAGACCGAGCAATAACCCTGGAGGCAAAAAGAAGAAGAAGGAGGAGAAGGAGGAGGAGGAAGAGGAGGAGGAGGAGGAGGAGGAGGAGGAGGAGGAGGAGGAGGAGGAGAAGAGGAAGAAGAAGGAGAAGAAAGAAGAAGAAAGAAGAAGAAGGAGGAGGAGGAGAGAAGAAAAGAAGAAGAAAAAAGAGAGAAAGAAAAAGAAAGGAAGAAAATGTTCTATAATGTGAAGTCTAAATATTTGGAAAACAAGAAAGCCAGGGTGACAGATATTGGTGGCTGCCTCTAGAACTTTAATTGAGGGGGTGAGGGAAATGAAGAGGTTTTTAGATGTTCTTTGGAAGCAACATCTCCAAGAATCATTTGGATGTTGGGGGATGATGGAGTTAAGAATGAATTAAGAATGACGCCTAGGTTGAGAATTGTTGGTATTTCTTGCCAACATGGATAAAGCCAGGGAAGAGACAGGCATGTGTGGTGAGAAAAGTAGGACAATATTTGCTGCAAGAGAGAGGGAGAGTGACCCTGGAAACACAGTCTAGCCATGAGAGGGAATGGAGGGCAGGATCAACAAAAGGGCGAGGGGAACCAACAACTTCAAAGAGAGGAAGATACAGAAAACGAGAGAACACCATCCATGGAGCGTCACTGAAGCAGTCCATGGAGTTCCCATGTGGCACTGGCACTGAAACCTAGAACCCAGGGTCCAGTGTGTTTTGGTGAGATCCCTCCAGGCCCTATAAGCTTCTGATGAAAGGAGAAAGACTGCATTTGCTGGTTTGTTTCTCCCCTCTGCTAACTCTATTTTTAATTGATAATAGTTAGTACTATTACATGTGCCTTAAAAATTATATGATTTTGGAAGATAGCTCTACACTCACATATGGTGTGTGATTTTTTTTTTGTAATTAAAGAAAGACAACCCTTCCCTCCAAAAAAATATAGGCACAAAGAAATAAAATCATCAGAATTTTTGTGCTGGGGAAATGGAGTATCATCACTATTATTATTACTTGACACAAAACAGCAAAAGAAGAAATGAATAACGCAGTTTATGTGTCTTTTTTAATGATTTATTAAACTTAATTCATTTGCAAATAAAGTCATTATAGAAGGCAAACTCTGGATAGAACAAACCTTAGTTTCCTCCCCACAGTTGATTTCTAGAAACACAGAGCCTCGGGAGTCAAGAGTACTCAACCTTCATTGGCAATTTTCTTCTGGCGATCAAAAAGGTACTGTTTCATCTTTTTCTGCTCTATTTTGTAATATATTTACAGTAGATCACAGAGCATACAATAAGACTAATTTGCTTTGGGGCTATGAAGCTTGTAGTAAAAAGACAAGCACAGTATTTTCATATAATATGTAACTGTTTACTAGTTTGTGGCTAGCCATTGGCACATTAGAGGGAGAGCTTACAAATTAAAATCAATACAATAATAATTGCTTCCCCTGGGAGAAGTCTCAGAAACTCCAATAGGAAAGCTGGAATGTCTGTTTGTTGGTTATTATTATTATGATGATGATGATGATGATGATGTATACCAGATGGATTTGAATTTCTTTCAAGTGGTTATCTGACTCTTTTTATCTCTTCTCTATCTTTGATACGGAGATTTGGAAACAGAAATTTGCTGTTTCCTGAGACCAATTCTTATTTCCTGGATGATTCCATGCCACAGGAAGCACACACACAACACTCAGGCACTGTCTATCCAGTCTCTCTGCCTGCCTGTAGCACTGTTTGTGTCTATAATAAACACTATTCTGCAATCACCCATTTTGTATAGAATTGCCACAAGGATGGATAACACTATATTCATAAAGCGACTCAGAAAGCCACAGTTTTTATTACTACTAAAAGAAAGTAATTTCAAATCAATTACATTCACTATTAATCTTTCTTTCCTCCATAGTAATTTCTCTAACAAAATCCCAGCCAAAATTTTTGAAGTGTGATTTGATTTAAAAAAAAAAAGCAACATGTGGTAATGCTATGGTTGGGTTTCTGCTATCCATACCTCTCATTCTTTCAGTGATAGGGGGAAAACTAGTAGGATTCAAAATTCAAAAATATATTGTACATAGCAATGTTAATACTTGAGGGATTAAGATGTGAGGAAATTTGAGAAAGTTAAAAACAGCAAGGTATACAGATAATTAGGAAAAGGTTAATGTAGGGGAGGGCTATAAATAATAATGATAGGGAATACAAAATGTCAGTATTTATTGGAAGAAATTGAATTCATTAATAGGTAGTATTCTGAAAAATAAAACAGCTTTAGATGACTTTGATGTCAAATCCACAAGTTTTAGATCTGGCTAGATAGAAATTAATGAACAAGTAACCAGTGAGCACTCAAAGAATCTGAACAAAGTTGAATGTAAGAAATGTTTTCCTAGGACTAGGATCAGGCAGTGGCACACTTGGTTTAGTGCACATATTAATAGTGTTCAAGGATGCAGGTCCAAGCCCCTGGTGTCTGCAGGGGGAAAGCTTCATGAGTGGTGAAGCAGGGCTACAGTTGTTCCTCTCTCTCCAGCCCCTTTCAACTTCTCTCTGCCACTATCCAGTAAAAAATAGACAAATCATTTTAAAAAGAAATGAAAAAAAAAAAAGCTTTCTTCAGGACTGAGGCACCAAAGGTTCCAGGATCGATCCCCAGCACCACAAGCCAGAGCTGAGCAGTGATCTGATAAGGAAAAAAAAAAAAGTTTTCCAGTACTCAAAATAATGCACAAGTGAGAATCAAGAAACTTTAGGTCTTGCATTATCTATTCTTCAGCAAATGAAGGATTTGAAAAACTGGGCTCCCCACAGCAATAGTTCAAATCTGAGCATAAGTCTCAGGTGCAGGGGCCATTCTTTTTCTGCCTACAGCAACCTGCCTCACACACCAGACACTTACAGCAGTTCCTGGAGAGGAGGTGTTAATTGGATATACATTTCTCAAGTGTACTTTCTAAAGACAGAACTACTTGAGTTGGTTCTTGAGAAATAAATGAGATTCTGAAAAGTCCAGAAGGGAACCTGGATGCAGAGAAGAGGACTGGAAAGACAGTCAGTTGGACAGAAATGAGAGCACGATGAACACAGGAAATCATGTAGGGGTTGGAGCCTGGAAATAATGGGATAGGCGACAGCAGTAGAGAAGGCGGGGGAGGGAGGGACTGCTTTTTTTCGAGGCTTAAAAACTGGATAGAGGACAACAACAGCTTTTATATGGGAGGAAATAGGGAATCATTGTATGTTCCTGCTGCTGCATAATGAGAGTTGAGAAAAGAAAAAGTCCAGACGACTTTGAATGGGAAAGCAAGAGAGGCAGGCACACAGGCAAATCCCCAGGGAGAAATTTTACTTGTCCTCTTTATATCAAGCTTTCTGTTTGCAATGCCTATTATGGAGAAGGTATCAGGCAAGGAGGTGAAAAGAGGGGCAATGTTGATCAGTCAGGTGATTTGGCAGCCAACAAAGAAATCAGAAGACTGTCCCTGGGTGGGCTATGAGCTAATATATACATCAAGATTAAATTGGTTATATATATGGTTATTGAAAGAGAGAGAGAGAGAGATTTTGAAGGGAATTGCCAGAATATCAGTCCATGACAGCATATATAATGGCAGGGATCAAACCTGGGGCCTCACACAAGCAAGTCCTGTAATCTGCCCACTGGAAAAGACCACTCATGCAACCTGTGATATTTTAAGGCTTTTCCTCTTTTCAAGTTCTTTGATGAATGTAGACACAGGAGGATGTAAGATCAAATAACGAGAATTCTGTTGAGTGAGAAAAATAATAAAATGTTTGGAGGAGCAAATTACCAAAACAATTTTGATTTTAATTGTATACGTAAGTCAAAAAAAAAAACAAAAAAAAAAACTCTACAGGGGATGAATAGACAGAGCTTTGAATCCAAACATTCAGTCATGGAGGCAAAGACTCAGAGTCCAGATAAAGAGCAATATACCAATGAATGTCTGGCTCTGAAAATCAAAGGTCAGTGTCCAGGTAATTGCAGATGAAAGCAAAAAAGATGAAAGTAAAAGGGACTGAAGGTCTTCACCAATGTAGAAACTGTGCTACATAGATCTCCCACCCCCAGTTGCGATGAAAGTATAGTTTGACTTTCTGGGTTGCTAGAAAAAAGCAAACTGCATTGCTAGGCTGGGGTAGAAACTGTAATCAAGAAATGAAAACAGTCAATCCTACTTTCAAGCATCTCCTGATCGAGGCAGTTGTGATATCTGACACCGACATCTTAACCATCAACACATCAAGAGTTCAGTTCCCAACAGTCAGGGAAATAGCCTGTTCTCAGGAAGACAGAGAATATTTCTTCAAGAAATCTGTCCTCCAAGTTTATCAGGCTACACCATTTGCTTGTGCTGATATGCCAGGAAGCATGCTGAGTTCACTATAAGATTTAACTTAAATCACTAAGTCAATCTGCTACTTGGGGTCTGAGTGTATGTAAGAAAGCCAGTATTTCAGTTCCACCAGGGGTCTCAGTGAAAAAAAAAAGACGTAAAAGCATAAATAAGTCTTTTCTAAATGTACCTGTGCAAAACTTAAGTGAAGGATCTCTGGAGATGGTTATAAACAGCAATGTAAATTTGTTCGTTCATATATGAAACACAGAAGCGATTAGAGAAAGAGACTGATTGTGGAGGTAATCACACTCCCCCATGGAATTGTGTATGCCTGAGTTTGTCAACAGATAACCTGCCAAAGATACAAACATAATCTTAGTTGGCTATTTAATTCTCCAACAATAAGCCTATCATCTAAACTAATTTGGACCCCACATGCATACTGTTCCTACAGAATCCTTCAAATTCATGAAACTGCTGTTGCAAACCAAGTGAACACCTGGAAAATATGTTACCCCCTCCCCTGAGATCCGCAGAATGTGTTGGACACTGGATATTTTCTTTCACAAGGTCCTTGTGAATGATCATTCTATCCAGCTGATTCTGGGGTGAATGGGGGAGAGCTCATTTTATCTCACTGCCATGATATAATCAGCCTTGAGAGACCTAAATTTATTCTCCGTGGACTTCAATGGTTGCAGGGGCAGTGGGTTGTCTTCTCTAAGGTATTCAGAACATTACTGACCAGAGCAAGGTTCTTGATAAAGGAGGATGCATGACTTAAATCATGAGTGTTGGAAGACAAAATTAGAGAGAACACAGGATGAACCCTGGACTGGGTGGGGGGAGGAACTCTAGGGTGGAGGGAAAACTAAGGGGACCTTGGGGGAGGGTACTTGGTTTGGAGTACTTGATTGGGGGTGGAGGCATAAGAATAGATAGCAGACACGTGCTGTACAAAACTGAGAAAACATGCACATGTATAAACAAAGGTACTGTAATTCACTATCATCCTAATAAAAATTTTTTTAAAAAATTTAAAAATTGCTTAAAAATCATGAGTGTCTGCCTTTAAAGAATTCTGTGTGTGCATGCAAGATGAAATCAGGACCAAAGAAGAGCTCACTGGGTAACATGTCTGATTTCCAATGTGGAGGCCCAGGTTTGAGTCCAACCCAGTGCCACATGGGGTTGCTATGGTACTGGGGAACTCTGATGCTGTGGTGTCTACTCTTCTCTCTCTCTCTCTCTCTATCTCTCTCTCTCTCTCTCTCCCTCTCTCTCTTTCTCTCCCTCTCACCCACTCCTTCTCCCTCTCTTTTTGTTCTCATACTCTTTCCATGTGTGTGTGAGATCATATGAATGAAGATTCACATGTTGTCAAAAACAATTATTTAAACCAAAACATGTTTTAAAAACTAGGAGGAAGTCAGCTGAAACTTCTAGAAAAACATACAATGTCAATGAGCATCCTGCATGTCTGTGTTTAGCTGTACAGCAAAATCAGATGTGTGGAATGGCTGGGTGCTCTCATGCAGACCCTTTGTTCATGCACAAAAATTGAACAGGAGAGCTCTCTTTTCCCTCTGAAGCTTAGGAGTCTGGTGTGAAGCTTTAGAGCCAATATCTTCCATCCACTCCTCTCCACACAGCCCTTAGAAACAGCCCCCCCCCCCCCCCGCCAAGCAGTAAACACCCTCTGTGCCCTGCAAACAGAGAATACAGGCAGGTGAGTTCTCCTTCCAGTCAAGATAAGCATGCCTGAGCCTGTGCTGTGTCCCCATAAGTGGAAAGAAAGGAGCAGGTTCACAGATAATAGGCATTCTGGGAGTCTCTATAAACCTTCATATAGGCTTTGTTGTGAAAAATGGAGTCAAAAAGTCATTGTCATAGTGTTGGATTCTGTTGAGAGCCAGAAGGTTAGATGAATTTGGGAGGAGTGTGGTTGGGTCTTCCTCAGAACACTTGACATTAGACAGCGTTAAAGGTTCCATGAAAGAATTGGACAGAGGAGGAAAAACAGAGTTAGAGAAAAACGTTTAGCTTCATAAGGGGGGATAATTCATCTTGATAGTCCTTCTCTCCTTTCTTTTATTACTGTAAATGAAAGATGTATGCCTATTACACAAATACAGAAATACAGAAGGATTTGATACTGTGCATGTATCTGTCAATCAAACCTCTAATCACATTTTAAGGAGGCTTTAGCATCTTCTATAATCAGACAATCTTCTAGCTGCTAGGAAAGAAGGAAAAGGTAAGACAAGTCTTATTTTCCTGGGCTTCCTATTAGAAGGATGAGCTCTTTAGAAGCTGCAAATTTGGAAAACCACTTGATGTTACAGTGAATGCACTGTGGAAAGTCAGAACAACTCACACACACACAAAAAAAAATGAAGGTTACAAGGGAGTTCCCCAGACTTGGAGAACATGCCTTCTGAAACAGAAAGTGAAAAGAAATCAAGATGATTAGCTGTTCTTTAAAACGTGTTATTTATGTATTGTACCAAAGTAAAAGACTCTGGGGTGGGGGAGGGTTCAGGTCCTGGAACATGATAGCAGAGGAGGATCTATTGGGGGTTGTATTGGTATGTGGGAAACTGGGAAACGTCATGCATGTACAAACTATTGTACTTTACTGTCAACTGTAATCCATTAATCCCCCAATAAAGAGATTTTTTTAAAAGGTGCTATTTATCTTGCTTAGCTCTGGTCACAGATAATTTGACCATCATTTTTAAGGAAGTCCATTTACCAATGGCTTTGAAGCACAGGGAATGGTTGGAAACTGGCCAGATCCATTTTAGCTTTTCCCTCCATGCTTGCTGAAAAGGGGAGTTCATGAACCACAGCACCTATGACAGCTTAGATCTAGAATGGGTAGCTGCACCCTTGCTCAGAGAAGGATGAGCTACTGCATCCAAGTGTAGACATTTCAGAAGAGGATTTAGGTCAACCTCCAGGAAGGCTTTCCATTCCATGCCAGATAACTGTGAATTGGAAAATGCAGTTTGCTTGATACACTGTTATTACAGAGCCATTCTTTTTAAAGAAATGACTATTTTCAATGTGAATTAGCCCATTTGAGGCAGTAAGTGTATTAAATAAATTGAAAACGATACAAACAAAAAATGAAACATAGCTGTTTGGATAAATAAAAGTACTAAGCACGGTGGTTATAACAGCTCCTATTTCTTACTTCAATGAGAAGCTGAGTTTCATGAATCCAGAAATATTAGCATCCTAATAGATATGACCCATCCCATGCCAAATCATCATTTGCTCATATTTCCTAAGCTTCTTCCTGATCACCCCCACTGATTCAAGAAAGAGGAAGAAAGAAAGAAAGAAAGAAAGAAAGAAAGAAAGAAAGAAAGAAAGAAAGGAAGGAAGAAAGAATGAAAAGAAAAGAAATAGGAATTTTGCTGGGCTTACAGAAAGGAAGGTAATACCAACAGGATTATAGCCCCTCACTTATGCTGGTGTCTAGGATGGAGTGTCCAAGAATCAAGGTGCAATTTAAGATAAGCTGAAGTGCCATTAACTTGAGAAACACCACCAGGCCAGGATGAGTATGAGTTCTGCTCATCAGAACCTAGTCCAACAAGTGAAAAATTCCAAAACAGAAAGGAACGGATAACCAGTGTTGTTATCCTTGCTCTGTGCAGGTGAGGTTATGAGATAAGGTTTGCCAAAATTCCTTGGCAGTTGGGAGTAGCAGAAGTTCTTGCTCTTCAAATTGCCTTTACTTCTCCAGCATTATTTCAGTGAGAATTACATCTTCCCTCTCTTGAAGGCATAGGATTTCCTGGTACTTAATTACAGTTTCCAGTTCATCAGTAAAGACTTTCAAATACAAAGCATTGTGAAATAAGGCTATCAGCAGGCAGTATGACTGGATCAAAAGAAAGAAATGATGTATAAATTAGTCTGGGTAATGCAGTGGTAGCATCAATGCCTGGATTTTTTTATTTTTATTTTTTATTTCTCAGAGGAAATGATGCTTAACTCAGAATGGAAAGAGGACAGATTTTCTAGTCTGCTGGTTTTCAAACATTTTTTAATCTGCCAAAGCTCTTATTCAAAAGCAGTTTTAAACAGAAACCCAGTAAAGTAAAGCTGCTATGGTAGTTGATGTGTAATCTTCCATGAGCTGTCTCTGCCCCAGTTCAGTATTTTTTTTTTTCTCTCAGTACCCCTCAGACCCTGTCTCCTTCCATTTCACCAGCTGTTCTCCCCATGTCTGGCTTGTAGGCATATTCAAATGTAGGATTCTGCATAATTGTTCCTCCCCTTTACTTCAATCTTCCCTAAATATAGGTCCCATTTTGGATCTCTTCTTTAGTGAGTATTCTATTCCTATCCTCTCCCAACTTAAGGATGGGGTCATTTTTTTTTCTTTTCTAAATTTGGTAATACTTATTATTAGACTTCTGTCTGATGTTTGGCATGTAAAGATTTGCTCATATTCTGTAAGTAGTCTCGTTAGTTATTTGGGTGGTGGTTTCTTCTGCTGTGCCACTGTCCAAGTAATGCAAATAAAGACAGCAATGACATACCACTTCACCCCTTTGAGAATTTAATACATCAGGAAGGATAGTAATTAAATTCTGGAGAAGTTATGGAGGCAAAAGAACCCTCCTGTACTGCTGGTGGAATACCAATTGGTCCAACCCCTATAGAGAGCAGTCTAGAGAACTCTTAGAAGGCTATAAATGAACTTACCCTATAACTCTGAAATTCCTCTCCTGGTTATATAGCTCAAGGAACAAAACACACCATCCAAAAATATTTCTGTATACCTATGTTCACAACAGCACAATTTATAATAGCCAAAACCTGGAAGCAACCTAGGTGTTCAACAACAGATGAGTGGCTGAGCAAGTTGATATATGTATACACAATGGAATACTACCCACCAATTAAAAATGGTGAATTCACCTTCTTCACCTTATCTTGCAGAGAGCTTGAAGTAATTATGTTAAGTGAGATAAGTGAGAAAGAGAAAGATGAATGTGGGATGATCTCACTCACGGACAGAAGCTGACAAATAAGAATAGAAAGAAGGAACACAACGTGGAACTTGTGTATTTTGTGTATTGCACCAAGTAAAGGACTCTGTGGGGAGGAGTAGGCTTTCAAGCCCTATTGCATAATGTTGGAGGAGGAGATGGCTTAGGGGTGATTGTGTTTTGCAGAAAAATGAGAAATTTTACATATGTACCAATAAATATATTTACTGTAAGCCATTAATCCTCCAATTAAAACTACAGATACGATTGATAGATGATAGATAGATAGACAGAGAGAGAGAGAGACAGATGTCCTCCTACTTCCCTTACTCTCTAACCACATTCTCTAGCATGAGGACTTCAAAAATGTCTAGAAATCTTTTCACTACTTTATTATTTGCTTGAACTTTCTCTCCACAGACAGCATGGATGAAGGTTCCTCAGAGTTACAGGGGAAATAGAAAACAAATAGATGACTTATAACTGGGCCACAAAGAAGGGAAACCAAGCTCTTTCTAGGAAAAGCTGTTTTTATGGCAGCTTAGTTCTAAAATAAAATATTACTATACCTAACATAGCATAATTCTGTGTCCGTGGTATGTTCCTGTAGATTCATTGTGACTGTTCATTATTATTTTTCTCCACAATAATGGAAACCAATGGAGATTTCTCTGTTCATGGTCATCACATGTGGTCAGAATCTATTTATGCAGCAGTAATATCACTGACCATATGCCAACAAGACATTTTTAAAAGTTCAGATCATTACACCCCACTAATAACATTTACATAAAACACATCTATGTGTCCAAGGAGACATGCCCTATTTCCCTGGTGTGCAGAGGGGAACCCCATGTACTTAAACAGAGTTGCCTTCAACTCAGGGAAGTTTTTGTTTTCTTCCAAACAACTAGCCTTCCTCCTTTCTGTACAACTTCCCCTCATCAGTAATAATAAGAATAACTGGCTTCTTCCAACATTAAGATGCAGAAGGTTGAATGTCTGGCTTCTGTAATTGCTTCCCCACTGAACATGGGCATTGGCAGTTTGATCCATACTCCCAACCTGTCTCTCTATTTCCCTAGTGGGGAAGGGATCTGAGAAAGCGGAGCTCCAGGACACATTGGTGGGGTTGCCTGGCCAGGGAAGTCTGGTAGGCATCATGTTAGCATTTGGAACCAGGTGATTGACAAGAGAGTTAATATACAAAGCCAAATAAATTGTTGACCAATCATGGACCTAAGGACTGGAATAGTGCAGATGAAGAGTTGGGTGGGTCCTCCATTTTGTAGATAGCTAGTGGGCAAATTTACTTATATCCCAATGGTCCTGTGGCTATACTAGTTTTTTTTTTTTTCCTTTTCCTCTTTTCCCCTGAGCCTGAAATCATATGCCAGTGGATTCAAGTTATTGTCTGGGAAGATGATATCATGGCTGGAAAAGGACTAGGCAGTGGTGCACCTGGTTAATTGTAAACATTACACTGCACACTGTAATTTCAACCTGGTGAAGACAGTATGTGCCTATCTTTCCACTATTGAGTGATATTATGTCCCCATTTATGTGTAATGAAATATCTTCCTGCCCTCCACACAGTCTTGGTCTTAGACTCATCCTTTGGAAGTGAGGATGTTTAACTCACACTGGAATGTGACTATCCACATGATGTAAAATTCTGCATGGTAAATTCACCACTCTCCAGATGTATTTATTTATTCAGCCACTATGTAAGTCTGGACCCAGAGACATTTAATGTATGCTTTAAAATGTAATCAAATATTAATTTATCTTATGAATTTATTTTTGCCATCTTGGCTTCTCTGGTACTTCAGGCTTGCTCAATTCCATTGTTCCCAGTTGCCTTTTTTCCCCAGATAAAATTAAGGAAGAGAGAAAGAAAGGAGAGATACCACAGCACTGCTACACTGACTCTAAGACTTCCTCTTTTCATGGTCCTCTTATGTGGTGACCTGAAAATAAAACCTGGATCTTCTAACATTATAAAGTGTGTACTATAACAGGTAAGCTATTTCCCTGCTGCTATTGACATTACTATTACTATGGTTACTACTCCTACTACTACTTGGCACCAGGGTTACTGCAGGGGATCAGTGTGTGCACCACACTCCACCATTCTTGGTGACCTTTTTTTATTATTATTATCTGGTTAGAGGGTGAGACAGAAAAATAAATAGGAAGAGAGAAAGAGAGAGAAGTATAGACATCTGCAGCACTGTTCCACAATTCCTGAAACTCCCTTATCCCCCACCCACTCACACACACACAGTTGAGGAATAGGGAATTGAACCAAGATCAATGCACTAAGTAATGAGTGAGTCACCTACAGCCCCCAGTTTTATCATTCTTTTTAAAATAAATATGCACATTGTTTACTATAGTTTCTCTATGTGTGTCTGCTGAGTCAGGGTGTCATGGATGCACAACTTTGCTGCTCCAGATCAATTTTCCATTCATCTGAAGAGACAGAGAAAGAGGGAAATATAAGAGAGCATCAATACTTCACAGCACTATAGCTTTCCCTGGTTCCATAGCACCAAAGTGGTGATGCCTGGATTCAAATCTGAGTTCAGTACATAGCAAGGTGTATGGCTGACAAGTGAGTTTTTTTCCCAAATTACAGCAGTATTTACAAAAGCCAATATATGGGAATGACCAAAGTGTTCACCAGTAATCAATGGTTAAAGAATATGTAACTTATATAGTCACACATAACTGACTTTTACTCAGAGAAAAGAAAATGTAGCCTTGGCATCTCAATCCCATGGACTGAGCTGAGCATGATACCTTGAGTAAAGTCAGATAAAGACAAATACTGCATAATTTCAATCCTATGTGGGATATAAGAAACAAAGAAAACAAAAACAAACTCTTAAAAACAGAACAGATTTGTGGTTATGAGTGGAAAGAGGTTGTAGGTGGGTGAAATGGTTTGTGGAGAGCAGTTAAAATACTATTTCATTTTATTGCTCAAATTGTTCAAACTTTGGCCTTGGGGAACTCTTTCAGTTGGCTCCATGTCCCTGTCTTTTATCAGTGTATGTTGCGTTTGTATTTTCTTAAACTTTGTTTACTACACTATAAAACACTTCAGGCTCAACTTGCATGAGTTCTGCTCCAGCCCTATAATCAGATATGTTTTTCAAAGGCATACCATGGGCTTGAAGACAGAAATGTACATATTTAAATCCTGGCTCCACACCTACTAGCCTAAGAACTTGGGAAAGGGATTTGACATCCAAGACTCAGTTTCTTCACTTGTACAATGAGGACACCACTATTCTCAGAGGGTTATTATCAGATATGAAAGTCCATTTCCTAGTGTTTTAAATGTTTGACAAGTCTGAATTACACTGCATTTCTTCCTCTTTTCTGACAGCAGAGCAACTTACTCCCCCCACCCACCCTCTCTTGATAGACTCCTTGAATCACTGCATATCTTCCACCAGTTGGAGAAATTTCTCAAATCAAAGGTCTAGATCAATTACTTTAACTGCTTACAATATAGAGAGTCTCCCTCTGCACATAGGTATACTCACACATAAACAAACTATGTTTCTTCACATCAGTGATGATATTTCCAAGGTAGTATGTCCATCCCTAGTGTAATCCATATTTTCTATGGGGGTAATTCTGTGAAGCCAGTATTTCAAAGAGATAACTCAGAGAGGAAGGAAAAATGTTGTCAAAATGAGTAGTTACCATAACAACTACATGAAAGTGTTTTTTTTTTTTCATTTTGGGGGTGATCACTTCATCATCATGTTAACATCTCAGTTCCCATGGCAACCAAATGCAATTAGTTTTATCTCTAAGTGCACTCCCTGGTATTTTTTTTTTTCTTCAATGAATCAAGGTCTTCCGTTTATACTAAAGAGATCAAGGCTAGCTGGATAAACTTAATGTAAAATCTATCACAGACAACCTCTTATCATGGGAAAAAATTATTAGTAGCAAATAGAGTAGCATTATGGATAGCATCTTCTTTTTCTCTTAATCATGTTGACTGTGAAGTTTTAAGAAAACATACTAGAAACGATGAAAAGAAATATGTATAAATTTCTAGACCAGGGTATGCCCCCCAAAAAGAAGTGAGTCAGACCTTAACTTGTACTGATAGTTGGCATTTTTTGGAGAATAGCTTAAAGATATAAATCACTTAAAGATATAAATCACATCACTCTGGTCACAATGTCACTCACTGGCAAAGATTTTTTATAAATAAGTCTTCCAACATACTACAAAACATATTTTACTCTGAACAAGTCATACATATCACTTTGCTTTACACTAAAGGACAAGGCAGAGGAAGATTTAGTTATCAGAAAATACAGGCACTTAGAAAATTACAAATTGTTTTATCAATACTGCAAGTTTAGGTATTATTTTTATAGTCTCATTTCAGTTGTATGTAACACAGACCCCAAATAATGGTGTAAAAAAGCTAGAAACATATATTCACATAACTGATAAGCAGAAAGACTGTATATGTACACTCTTACTGAAGAGCCCTGCAGCTTAATCTGCCGTGGCATGTCACCTCCCATCTGTGGTTCAGAATGGTGTGTCACCAAGTTCATATTTTCATGTTTAAGCAACAGGATGAAAGTAAGTATGAGATGTCACACAATTTTCTTAAGGAACTTCATGCTAGCAATAAAACTCAAGCAGAAATCAAGCAAAAACTACCATAGTCATGGGCTCCTAGAAACATACTTAAAATAGGCTTCCTAGCTTCTTCCACCCTAAAATCTCTAATCTCATCTGTTCTGTTGCTACGTTTGGTTCCTGTTCATTAACCATTTGGTCTCACTTTATGTTCTGTCATCTTCCAGACAAAAAGTTGTAGATGCTACCATGATTCCACCTTGAGTTCTCTGAGAAGACAACCTCACCAATGTATCCTGGAACTATTCCTCTCTAGAGCCCTACCCGACTAGGGAAAGGTAGAAACTGGCTGGGCATATGGAATGACCAGCCAATGTCCTTTCCAACAGAGAAGCAATAACTGAAGCCAGAATTCCTATCTTCTGCACTCCCAAAACAATTTTAATCCATACTCCCAGTGGGGGAGAAGTAATAATGGGAAATAGATAAGAGGGTTCTGAACTCCAACTCCATCAGGACCCAGAGAGAAACAAGGAAAAAGGGAGGAACATTTGGATGTATTAATAGGATATGAGTGGCTTGGAGGGGAAGAGAGGACTGGACCCAGAAGAAAAAGGGGGCAATTATGTACAAATGTAGACAGTTGTAGAGATGATAGTTAACCCATGTCTGCATCCTTATGAGAACTACAATGGCTTGCAGTGGAGGGACTGGAGATTCGGAAATCTGTTGGAATTATACCTCTATTTACATAATTTTGTAAATGAATATTAAATCACTAATAAAATTTAAAACAGAAAAAAAGTAAATGTGAGAAAGATAATCCTTTTCCTTTTATGAAGTTGCACACCTCATTTTTGCTAATAATCTGTTGTTCAGAATGTGGTCTCGGTTAGTTGTGTTGAAAATAAGTGACCAGTTCTAGGTGGAGCATTTACGTTAGGAGAAAATGGTCAGACTCTGGTTATTTCCATTTTCACTAGAAAGAAGCTTGCATGTATATATTTAAATTCCTAAAATTAGTTTATTTATTTCATGAGATAAGAGTTTCATAGGGGAGTCAGCCAGTAGCGCAGCCAGTTAAACTCACATGGCGCAAAGCACAAGGACCGGACCGGCTTAAGGATCGAGGTTTGAGCCCCCTGCTCCCTACCTGGAGGGGAGTTGCTTCATAGGCAGTGAAGCAGGTCTGCAGGTGTCTCTCTTACCTCCTCCCTGCCTTCCTCTCCTCTCTCCACTTATCTCTGTCCTATCCAACAAGGATGACATCAACAACAACAATAATAACTACAACTACAATAAAATTAAAATCCCTTAAAAAAGAAGAGTTTCATAGGATAAAGGAAGTGAGAGACAAGTGAGAGCACTACACATAGCACCAAAGGTCTAACCCAAAGCTGCTAATTTTTTTCTTTTTAGCACTTCCACCAAGAGCAGCATTTTCTAGTTCCCTGTGGCTTTCACAAAGCAGAGATATCGTTTCTTCTTCCAGAGGCATTAACACAGGTCATCTTGCTTCTCTGTTGGAGTTTTCTATGAGTCATATTCTTTCTTCCAAAAAATTCTCTCTCTCTCTCTCTGTCTCTCTCTCTCTCTCTCTCTCTCTCTCTCACACACACACACACACACATACACACACACCTCTAGTTAATAGAAATGGTTTCAATGTTTAACTGCATACTGTCAAATTACCCTGAATCAAAATACCCTGGGTGGAAAAAGAGATAAGGTAAAATTGGCCGGAGGAAGAGAGTTGGGATAGAGAGAGGAATCAAAGAAAGAATTGGAGGATGGAAAATGATGACATCAAAGTTTAAATACTTAGCCATTTATAATAATATTATATAAGTCTATCATGAGTTTTAGCATTCATGTGTGGAATGCTTTCTGATGAAAAAGCAAAAACCTATATTCCAATTTCATATGTGCATGCTTAGTAATCTTAGTCATTATTCTAGCCCATTTGTCATAGGGCAGAAAGGTGTGACTGCTGTAAAGATTTCCAAATTTCTGTATTCCCTAAATGTAAATAAACAATAGGCTTAAGAATTAGAAGTATTGCTATGCAAAATACCTCATGGAAAAATATCACAACTTAAACAAATTAGCTCCTGGGACAAGCTATAACAATAAACAAAACTTGATTCAGTACCTGAAATGTTACCAAAAAATCAGTCTTTGGATACTCCAGTAGAAAAGCTGGTACATTCTATATACTTTTCAGAAAAGCTAAGCAAGAATTACAGAAGTTCAGATTACTTTCAACCTAGAAATCAGTTTAGGCTGCTAGACATAGCTTCCAGATAGTGATTTCATTTCAACAATATTTACTAGTAGTTATTTTTAGCATGACCAAGAAAATGTGATTTGCACTTTTGAAAGAAAAACTTAAATTTCCCATAAGGGGTATATGGCTTATGAGAATAAACTCATATTTCTGACATACAAAATGCCTATATAACAATGATTCCATATATCTGCTACAGGATAAGTCTGCTATATTACTAATATGTTACATTGATATTATATTGTGCTATATTATAATATGTATATTATATTATCAAATTATCAACATAATAATTCACATGGGGCTGGAGGTTGAGAGACAGAATTTGAATCAGAAAGTCAAGTGCATGTGACTTATTAAGGAAGTACAATTCTGAATTGTACTTCAAAAAAAGTGAGGTACATAGGATCAAGGAGGTAGTCTCAGATAAAAATCTCACATTACCCTAACACAGGTATTCTGGCTTAATATATTTCTCCTTCTCCTTCTCCTTCTCCTTCTCCTTCTCCTTCTCCTTCTCCTTCTCCTTCCTCTCCTTCCTCTCCTTCCTCTCCTTCCTCTCCTTCCTCTCCTTCTCCTTCTCCTTCTTCTTCTCCTCCTTCTCCTCCTTCCTCTCCTCCTCCTCCTCCTCCTCCTCCTCCTTCTTCTTCTCTTTCTCCTTTTGCTTATCTGCAGCTCCTGGGAATGAATCTAAGGATTTCACATATGTGTGATACTGTTACACAGATTCCCTGGTTCAATTTTTAAATTATTTTTCTTTAATAAAATATTTATTTTACTTTATTTGATTTAAAATTAATTTAATTATTATCTTTATTTATTTATTGGATAAAGACAGTCAGAAATCAAGATGGCAGGGGTGATAGAGAGGGAGAGAGACAGAGAGATACCTGCATCCCTGCTTCACCACTCACAAAGCTTTTCCCCTGCAAATGGAGACTAGGGGCTCATACTAGGGGCTCATACCTAGGTCCTGCACTGTAATGTGCGCATTTAAACAGGTGTGCCACCAACCAGCCCCCAATTTTTTAATTCCATATCTTTAGAGGGAGAGGAAAAGAGAGAGGGAGAGATACCACTGCACTACTATTTAAGTATTACTGGTGCACTTGGTTGTGTTTCACATAGCACTGGGGCTCAAACATATAATGTCACACATGGTGAGGTGTGTGTTCTACCTCTTGAGCCATTTCCCAGCCCTGTTAAGTATATTTCAAGTATATTTAGGCAACTAGAAAACATACCCAATGGACCCCACAGTGAGGTGGACCTGGACCACAAATCTGTTACCTGACATGTTTGTACTACTCCATCAGAGAAGCTTTGATGATGGTATTTTTGGGTCCCAAGCAACAAACATTATTTTGTGGGGTATGATGTTCAAAGTAAGCAGCTGTAGGTCTTTTTAGGGAAGGGTTGGGAGAATCAATATTGTGTGTACTGACTGTTATGTAGTTCTCTGTGTCTTGGCCTTCCTGTGTTCCTTGGTCTTCTCTTCAGTCCATGGTTTATACATCTAGAATCATAATATATTTCAAAACCATATATATTTTAAAGTCAGCAAATGGTGTTTTCCACTGGGTAGGTGACATTAGCTTCTAACATTCTGATAACTCACTCTCAAACATTTGGGGGGGTGTATATGAAACAATGCTGCCTGGCTTTACATCTATCTCTTCCCTAGAAGCACCTCTCCATCATACATCATCACAGACCATTGTGAATGTCACTCTAAACTTCCCTTAATGGTGATTATATCCACTTTACTCTAGATACTTAAGAACTAAACACTGACCTCTGCTGTCAGATGCTCTTATCAACAGCCCTGGTCTGTGAGGAACAGGAAGTAATGACCTCCTCATTGATGTCCATGTCCTCATCAGCACATAATCTATTGCCTCAGTGAATGGCGTGTCCCCCAATGTCCTCAGTAGGTCCACAGTCAGCTGTTAGTTCTTCTAGTTGTATGAAGTAGGCATGTTATATGTAGGGTAATATTTACTTATTTATTGAATAGAGTCAGAGAGAAATCAAGACGGAAAGGGGGAGATAGAGAGGACGAGAGACACACAGAGAGCAGCACCACTGCTTCACTGCTTGTAAAAGGTCCTTCCTGCAGGTGGAGACTGGGAGCTTGAACCTGGGTCTATGAGCATGGTAACCTGGGTCTATGAGCATTCAAATTGGGTGCACCAACACAGTGCACCCCTTATAATAATTTTATTTACCATGAGGACTATGATAAATATAATCTAGTAAAAGTAAACTGTATCAGATAAAGTTAGTGATACCACTGAGGAGTTTCTGTGCCCTCAAAAAACTATTTAGGGGGTCAGGAGATAGCTCAGGGGGTAGAATATACCTTACTATTTGTGAGACACTACATTTGATCATTGTCTCATGGGAGGACCATTAGGAACTCTGTGAATGGTGAAGCAGTGTGTTGAAATCTCTCCCTACCTCTTTCCCCCCTCTCTTTTCACCCTTCCTAACCCTTCTAAGTATACAGAATAAAAAAGTAATTGGGTCAGAAGTCTCACACATATAAGAATTCTTCAGTTCATTCCCCAATGACACATTTAAAATAAAACTTTTCAGTTTTCATTACATGCTAATTTAATATTGAATTTATGACAAATTTTATAAATTTAGAACACTTCCTAACCTAATTTTTAAGTGTAATGTATAAGTAGTATCTTTTTAAATTATAAACCTAGCAAATTTCAATAGTTACTCTCAAAGGAGCTTGAATAACCTTTGTCTTATTTGACACAATTTTTGTGTACTCTCAAATATTCCAAACACACTTGTAAATTTAAGCTAATTCTTGTTTTGAAGTATTTTAATTGTGTTACTAACAAAGCCTTCCAGAATGTGGTACAAAATGATTCATTTTTATAAGTACTTTGTATATAGAAGAATCTTAGATTGTCCAAAAATATGCATAAACCTAGTAATATTTCAGCTTAGTGGATCAATAATCATGAGTTTTACTCACTTACTAGATCAATGATCTACTCAATTTTACACTTTAAGTAGGACATATATGATTAGCACACTAATACAGAAAAATTTCTTAAATATGTAAGTACATACAATGATAAATACCTATTATCTAACTTCCTTGAATTAAGATACTGCATTTTTATTTTCTTAATCATTTTGTAATTAACTCTAAATACCTCAGAGTTGAAATATGCACTTTCACTAAGGGAAGCAATTGTCTCAGTGAACTGAGGTTATATAACATCTTGAACATGAGCCATTGATAGGTCAACCTCTACAGAGGCTTGTCTCAAAGCCTGGGCAGAGAGCCCGAGCCTTTAGAATATCTCCAACTCTCAACACTTCAAAACAACTTAATTTTGTAGTCTACATGGTTTACTTTTTAATTTCATTTCACACCCAATTTGATCATCTGATTGAATCTTGAATTCTCATGACCTTTAAAAAAACCACAATGTTTTCCTGTCCAGGCTTAATGGATTGTGATTTAAATAAGATCTTACATTATGCATGCTTTCCTTTTTTTCCTTCTCCAGAATTTGATAAACACACTGGATATCAGTGTTCTTGAGATGGTTCCACTCTTCTAGTTTTATAATGATTTCTTGTGGATTGAGGATGATTCACAGTTTTACTAGATTTTGCACACATATTAAGAAATACTTGTACCAACAATAGTAATGTACTATTGCACACTCCAAAAAAATATTTCTTGACCTAAGACTCCTATTCCAAGTATTCATCTACTCTCTCATCAACCAAGCATTCAGCAAAGCCCTTCTTCTTTTTCTTCTTCTTCTTCTTCTTCTTCTCCTTCTTCTTCTTCTTCTTCTTCTTCTTCTTCTTCTTCTTCTTCTCCTTCTCCTTCTCCTTCTCCTTCTCCTTCTCCTTCTCCTTCTCCTTCTCCTTCTCCTTCTCCTTCTCCTTCTCCTTCTCCTTCTTCTTCTTCTTCTTCTTCTTCTTCTTCTTCTTCTAGCATTTGCCCTTCTTCCGTAGCCAGTCAACAGCGTCAGGTTGAGCCTAATGTCTGCTTGTTGCTGGCTTTGAAAGTGACTGGGATCCATGTGGATTCAGTCGGCTAGGAAGGATCGTCAGTTTCCCCAATAAATGGGTACTCACAAGCCTTTATTACCATAGAGTTTCTTTTCTTAAGGTTAGACAAGAAATTGACTGTATTTTGTCTTGTTGAAAAGAACCATGTTGCTGGGAAAACTGGGGTGAAACATGCAGAAGAATGAAACTGAACCACCTTATCTCACCAGAAACAAAAACTCTGAATAGATCATGGACCTAGATGTTAGAATAGAAATTATCAAATACTTAGAGGAAAACATTGGTGGAACACTTTCTTGCATAAACCTCAAGGACATTGCCTGGCTAGCATGAGGGCATGTGTTCTATGGGATGGAGAGAACTCGACTGGAGCCATCTTGTGCTGCTGCTTACTCAGCGACATGGGAGAGAGACCAGGAACTCGTGGCGGAGCAGGAATGCAATGTGTCTTTATTGATCAGGGACAACGCTTTTATGTCTTAAAACTGGAAGTGGCAAGACAGAAAAGGAAATGGGTAGGAAAGGGGGTGGAGAAAAGAAAAGAGCGGGCTAGGTAGAAACTCCCTTTGCAACTGTTGCAAAGGTTTTAACCAGTGGGATTAATTAATACCCTGCAGTAGGGTGGGTCTCACGCAAAATAATGATTATGTAAATAGACCATGGTATCAGCAATGGAGGATGGAGCGGGGGGGGGGGGTAGCTTAAGGTCCAACAGACATCTTTGGTGAAACAAACCCAATTGCAAGGAAGACTAAAGCAGAAACAAACCAATGGGACTACATCAAATTGAAAAACTTCTGCACAGCCAAAGAAACTATCACACAAACAAAGAGAATCCACACAGAATGGGAGATCTTCACATGCCATATATCAGACAAGAGACTAATCACCAAAATATACAAAGAGCTCAGCAAACTTAGCACCAAAAAAGCAAATGACCCCATCCAAAAATAGGCAGAGGATATAAACAAAACAGTCACTTCAGAGGAGATTCAAAAGGCTAACAAACATAAGAAAAATTGTTCCAGATCGCTGTCAGAGAAATACAAATAAAGACAACATTGAGATGCCATCTCACTCCTGTGAGAATGGCATCCATCAAATAGAACAGCAACAACAAATGCTGGAGAGGCTGTGGGGACAGAGGAACCCTTCTACACTGCTAGTGAAAATGGAAATTGGCCCAGCCTCTGTGCAGAGCAGTCTAGAGAATGCTCACAAAGTTAGCGATGGACCTCCCATATGACCTAGTAATTCCTCTCCTGGGTATATACTCCAAGGAATCCATTATGCCCAACCAAAAATATATATGTATACCTATGTTCATAGCAGCACAATTCATAATAGCTAAAACCTGGAAGAAACCCAGGTATCCAACAACAGATGAGTGGCTGAGAAAGCTGTGGTATATATACACAATGGAATACTATGCAGATGTGGAGAACAATGAATCCACCTTCTCTGACCCATCTTGGAAGGAACTAGAATGAATTATGTTAAGTGAGCTAAGTCAGAAAGATAAAGATGAGTATGGGATGATCCCACTTATCAACAGAAGTTGAGAAAGAAGAACAGAAAGGGAAACTAAAAGCAGGATTTGACTAAATCTAGTGTAGGGCACCAAAGTAAAAACCCTGTGGTTAGTGGGAGAGTGGACATTTGACTTCCTGGGGCTGTGGGAGGGGGTGCGGGGCTGGGTGGGTGGGATGAGACACAGTTTTTTGGTGGTGGGGATGGTGTTTATGTATACTCCTATTAATTTGTAGTCATATAAATCACTACTAATTAATATGAGAGGGAAAAATTGATTGTATGTCTCTAACTTTTTAAAGCACAGATAGGCTGAGTCTTTGATATGTTGATTCTCTCAGAAGCCTAGACCAAGGATAACAGAAGCAACCAGTGGCACAGCAATACACAAGATGCTGGGTATTATACAGCAAATACTAACAAAGGGACTTTCAAAGTTAACCCAATTACCAAATAATGTGATGATAACAATAACTATCCATTGTCTTCTTGAACCCTAAGAAAGCAGGAAGCTCACATTTCCACTATAGAGCCTATATTTCCCCCAGTCCTGGAACCTTAGGGTAGGGCCCACTTTCCTGCATGCTTCTCTCAACTCATATCAAATAATATTGCATCTGCGGATCACAACCTAATTAACACAACGACTGCTACCTCAGCATGCTTCACTTCAGACTGTGTCCAGAGACTTCAGGTATGGAATGATAACCCTTCAGCTTCATTTCTCTGGTGAGACCTTTCCTTTCATAATATTGTCTAATTCCATTCCAGGCGGTTCACTTCCTAACAAAGTCCCAAAACCTAGATATAGACCAGGTCCTCTGAGATAGAGCATATGTTCATATGTATCCATAAACTATGGCAAAATATATACCTGAAAGCAAAAGTACACAATAGTCTGCAGTGAGTACCCCCCAACAATTCATCTGCACTATTCCAGTCTTTATGTACATAACTGTTCAACAATTTGTTTGGATTTACATGTTAACTCTCTTTTCAGCCACCAGGTTCCAGATGCCAGCATGATGCCAACCAGACTTCCCTGGACAGACCACTCCACCAATGTGTCCTGGAGCTCCGCTTCCCCAGAGACCCATCCAACTAGGGAAAGAGAGAGGCAGACTGGGAGTATAGACCAACCAGTCAACACCCATGTTCAGCAAGGAAGCAATTACAGAAGCCAGACCTTCCACCTTCTGTAACCCACAATGACCTTGGGTCCATAATCCCAGAAGGATAAAGAATGGGAAAGCTATCAGGGAAGGGGATGGGATATGGAGATCTGGTGGTGGGAATTGTGTGGGGTTGTACCCTCTTATCCTACAGTTCTGTCAATGTCTCCCTTTTAAAATAAATAAATAAAAGTAATGAACCATATAAGAAAGGCAGCCATAAAAGCTCACTACTATGTAGACTTATGTTGGTATGCTTCTAATTCTGCTTCTAAAACCCCTTCTGTTTCATTGGTTTAATCCCCCCTGCTTAACACTGTATTCTATTTACATAACCACTGTTAACAAAGCATTGCCCTGCCTGCAGGGCATTGGTTTAATCCCCACTGGTTCATGATGTCTTTTTGCTCCACCCCCTCTCATAGTACACCCTGATTTGCACCAGTCACTTTTCACTCCACCCTCTCTACATCACTTTCTGTTTACACCCTACTTGGCAAGTATATATATAAGGAAAGAATTGTGATTATAGTTTTAGTTTAGTTTAGTTTAGCTTGGCTTAGATTGTGCAGCGTTCCGCATGAATAAAGAGATACTGTGTACAGCTCAGCCATGAGTCCCTGGTCATCTGTCTCCCACCCATGAAGCTAGCCTGGCAGACTTAAACATAATAATGAATACAAAGCTGTTTGCATGAGCTTAGAGAATACAGCAAACCTGGAATAAACAACGGCAGTGCAGGTTTGGCAGAGCTAATCAGATAGAACTGAGCACTGTGTTTGGGGACAAATTCCCTGGGTTGAGCCAAAGACCCATGTGACAACACAACAGTGTTTGGTGGCTGAGGTTAAGGTGTACAGCATTCTATGTCCACCTTCAGGGTTTTTTTTTTTTTTTTTAATGATGATTGAGGATGGAACATAGTGGAACTCAATGGTGGCCTCAAACTAGAGGGCAGTTTTCATGAATATGTCTGCACAGACAATCCACTACTCCCTCTCTTGCTAGGCATGGCACTGGGTGCTGAGGATACAGGAAGCAAAACAGACCAAACCCCTATTTTCATGGAGATGAGGCTGTCATTATTACAGTCTTCAGACACAAGAGTATTAATACATATATATATATATATATATATATATATATATATATATATCCCAGTGCTAGTTTCTATTGAATAATAGAGATCCTGCCTCACTACATACGGCTTCCTCTTAGATGACTTTATATATTCAAAGTTTTGGTTGAGAACATTTGTGTTCTAATCTATTCTTAATGGGCTTAAATTTGAAATGTTAGACAGCGAAGCATCACTATTGCAAAATTCTCTCTGGAACTCCACAAGCAAAGTTTTTCTTGCCACATAAAGCTGAGAAGTCTCCAGATCTGTCATGTTAACACATCTGTGACGGCTCTACCACTTGAGCAGGCTTAGTTTGTCAAGTTCACATTCTATAAGTGAATCAAATTGATTTAATTTCAGGAGAAACAACTGTGAGTGTTCACCACAGCATTACTTGCAGTCACCAGACACTAAGGCTAAGGCAAGTGTCCTCATCAGGTGAACAGATAAGCAAAGGTTATATACGCAACAAATGAGGTATGACTTGAAAGTGAAGGGGAATGAACTGCTGATACCATGGGTGAATCGAAGTAACATCACACCGAGAGAGAGAGAATGGAACAAGAGAAAACCCAAATACACACTCAGTGACTCAATCCTTGCAAGATGCAGATTGATCTTCAGTGAGTGCCCCAGTCACCTGGCTCTCCAGAACCAGGGCTGCCAGGGGAAATCACCTGCATCAGACCTTGAGAGGTCTGCTGGAAACAGAAGTGAGCTCGCCCTCCATGACACAATGATGCCTTCATGGGTGAATGCAATCAACAAGCCTCATCTTCTAAGCTGTAAGTAACATGGGAAGAGTCTAATCACATATTTTAATACATGCAAATGCACACACAAATTAAAAACAAGTGAAAGACATCCTCTTAATCTGAAAATGCCTTTTTTTTCTTTTCTGTATGGACTCTGGGCAATACTCTGAAGAGCAACAGAAATGTCATAGGCATGTTTCCATTGCATAAAAATGTTGTTGATAAAAAAGTCACTAAAATGAAAAAAGAACATCACTTATTCGAGAAATGCAAGTTAAATCCACCTCACACTTGTCATGATGACCCGAATCTAAGGACTGGAAATTAATGTTGATAAGAGTGTGGTGCAAGGGTTTGGGCAGTAGTGCAGTGAGTTAAGTGCACATAGCACAAAACACAAGGACCCAATGTAAAGACCCTGGTTCAAGCCTCCGGCTCCACATCTGCAAGGAAGTCACTTCACAACTGGTGAAGCAGGTCAGCAGGTGTCTTCCTCTCCCCCTCTATGTCTTCCTCTCCTCTCTCCATTTCTCTCTGTCCTATCCAACAGTGAACGACATCAACAACAACAATAATCACCACAGCAAGGCTACAACTAGGGCAACAAAAAGGGGGAAAAATAGCCTCCATGAGCAGTGGATTCATGGTGTAGGCCCTGAGCCCCAGAAATAACCCTGGAGGCAAAAAATAAAAAAATGAGTGTGGTGCAAATGATTTTTCATTGCACTGTTAGTGGGAATTCGAACTGGTACAGTCCCTGTGGGAAACAGTATGGAGCATCCTTGCACAAGTAAAACTGGGAATACCCTGTGATCCATCAATGTCACTCCCAGGCAAACAGACAAAGGGCAGGAAAACATTAATTCAAAAGAAAATGCCCCTCTATGTTCACAGTTCCACTGTTCACAATGACTAAATTATGGAAGCAACCTAAATGCCCAAGAACTTAATGACTGGATTAAGAAACTGTGGGATATATGCTCAATGGAATACTATCTGGCTATTTAAAAGATGGCATTTCATTTTTCAGAACAAAATACAGGAAACTGGAGGTGATTATGCTAATGACTTAAGAAGTGAAAGATAACTACTCTATGACTCCATATACACACACACACACACACACATATATATATATAAATATATATAAATATATATATATATATATATATATATATATATATATATATATGAAGCATACTTGGAAAAAAAAAGTAACCAAACTTTTTCTTAGATTTTGTAAAAACTATGGTGCGTAGTTTATCAATGGTAAACTGGGGGTGAGGGGCTCAGGAATTTTGGTGGTATGTATACTCAATTACACATATATATGGGTTTGAAATTATACCCCTGGAATCTTATAAGTCTGTAACCAAAGTTAAATCACTAGTAAAAATGTAAAAGTAATAAAAAGTAAAAGGTACAAGGAGAAACAACAATCTTTAAAATATTTTTACAGCACGTTGGAAAGGCTTACGTCTTCTCATTAGGAAGAATCTACAACTTAAGAGGAATCAGTAATTTTAAATCTGTGCATTTCTTCATCAAAGAAACAAACTTTTAAAATGAGGCCAAGATGATTTTAACTACCACCAGCAATTTCTCAAAATTAACAGGATGGATAATTCTTAGAATCAGCCAGTGTTTTGGACAGCATAGGAGCTCTGAAAGTCAGCTTGGATAAGTGCTCATTTCTACTGTAAAGATCAGAGTTGAAGTAATCTCTCCACTTGAGCAGAACCACTTGTAGAAATTCACACAAAGGAACAGAAAATATACAAAACAATATGTCTCTATTCGGTGGAACTACTCTTTTTTTTTCTTTCAGGGTTCTTCTACTGAGGCTCAGTGCCAGCACTACAAATCCATTGCTCTTGGTGGCTCTCTCTCTCTCTCTCTCTCTCTCTCTCTCTCTCTCCTTCCTTCCTCCTTCCCTCTCTTCCTTTTTTTTTTTTCCTATTTTATTCTAACAGAAGAAACATAACAGAAAGAAACTGAGAGGGGAGGGGATG